>NW_027556531.1:0-67423 GCF_964204865.1 Styela clava
GACGGGTTTTTTACTGTTTTTAAGCGTTTTAGCAGGGTTATTGGTGTTTTTTGACGGGTTTTCACTGTTTTTAAGAATTTTAGCAGGGTTATTGGTGTTTTTTGACGGGTTTTTACTGTTTTTAAGCGTTTTAGCAGGGTTATTGGTGTTTTTTGACGGGTTTTTACTGTTTTTAAGCGTTTTAGCAGGGTTATTGGTGTTTTTTGACGGTGTTTCACTGT
Organism: Styela clava; assembly: GCF_964204865.1. Lineage (NCBI taxonomy): Eukaryota > Metazoa > Chordata > Ascidiacea > Stolidobranchia > Styelidae > Styela > Styela clava. The sequence continues at coordinate 222 of NW_027556531.1, forward strand.
TTTTACGCGTTTTAGCAGGGTTATTGGTGTTTTTTGACTGTTTTTCACTGTTTTTAAGCGTTTTAGCAGGGTTATTGGTGTTTTTTGACGTTTTTCACTGTTTTTAAGCGTTTTAGCAGGGTTATTGGTGTTTTTTGACGGTTTTTCACTGTTTTTAAGCGTTTCAGCAGGGTTATTGGTGTTTTTTGACGGGTTTTCACTGTTTTTAAGCGTTCTAGCAGGGTTGTTGGTGTTTTTTGACTGTTTTTCTCTGTTTTTAAGCGTTTTAGCAGGGTTATTGGTGTTTTTTGACGGTTTTTCACTGTTTTTAAGCGTTTTAGCAGGGTTAGTGGTGTTTTTTGACTGTTTTTCATTGTTTTTAAGCGTTTCAGCAGGGTTATTGGTGTTTTTTGACGGTTTTTCACTGTTTTTAAGCGTTTTAGCAGTGTTATTGATGTTTTTTGACGTTTTTCCTTGTTTTTAAGCGTTTTAGCAGGGTTATTGGTGTTTTTTGACTGGTTTTCACTGTTTTTAAGCGTTTTAGCAGGGTTATTGGTGTTTTTTGACGGTTTTTCACTGTTTTTAAGCGTTTTAGCAGGGTTATTTGTGTTTTTTGACGGTTTTTCTCTGTTTTTAAGCGTTTTAGCAGGGTTATTGATGTTTTTTGACGGTTTTTCACTGTTTTTAAGCGTTTTAGCAGGGTTATTGGTGTTTTTTGACGGTTTTTTACTGTTTTTAAACGTTTTAGCAGGGTTATTGGTGTTTTTTGACGGTTTTTCACTGTTTTTAATCGTTTTATCAGGGTTATTGGTGTTTTTTGACTGTTTTTCACTGTTTTTAAGCGTTTCAGCAGGGTTATTGGTGTTTTTTGACGGTTTTTCACTGTTTTTAAGTGTTTAAGCAGGGTTATTGGTGTTTTTTGACGGTTTCTCACCGTTTTTAATCGTTTTAGCAGGGTTATTGGTGTTTTTTGACGGTCGTTTTAGCAGGGTTATTGGTGTTTTTTGACGGTTTTTCACTGTTTTTGAGCGTTTTAGCAGGGTTATTGGTGTTTTTTGACGGTTTTTCACTGTTTTTAAGCGTTTCAGCAGGGTTATTGGTGTTTTTTGACGGTTTTTCACTGTTTTTAAGCGTTTTTGCAAGGTTATTGGTGTTTTTTGACGGTTTTTCACTGTTTTTAAGCGTTTTAGCAGGGTTATTGGTGTTTTTCGACGGTTTTTCACTGTTTTTAAGCGTTTTAGCAGGGTTATTGGTGTTTTTTGACGGGTTTTTTACTGTTTTTAAGCGTTTTAGCAGGGTTATTGGTGTTTTTTGACGGGTTTTCACTGTTTTTAAGAATTTTAGCAGGGTTATTGGTGTTTTTTGACGGGTTTTTACTGTTTTTAAGCGTTTTAGCAGGGTTATTGGTGATTTTTGACGGTTTTTCACTGTTTTTAAGCGTTTTAGCAGGGTTATTGGTGTTTTTTGACGGTTTTTCACTGTTTTTAAGCGTTTTAGCAGGGTTATTGGTGTTTTTTGACGGTTTTTCACTATTTTTAAACGTTTTAGCAGGGTTATTGGTGTTTTTTGACGGTGTTTCACTGTTTTTACGCGTTTTAGCAGGGTTATTGGTGTTTTTTGACTGTTTTTCACTGTTTTTAAGCGTTTTAGCAGGGTTATTGGTGTTTTTTGACGTTTTTCACTGTTTTTAAGCGTTTTAGCAGGGTTATTGGTGTTTTTTGACGGTTTTTCAATGTTTTTAAGCGTTTTAGCAGGGTTATTGGTGTTTTTTGACGGTTTTTCACTGTTTTTAGGCGTTTTAGCAGAGTAATTGGTGTTTTTTGACGGTTTTTCACTGTTTTTTAACGTTTTAGCAGGGTTATTGGTGTTTTTTGACGGTTTTTCACTGTTTTTAAGCGTTTTAGCAGCGTTATTGGTGTTTTTTGACGGTTTTTTACTGTTTTTAAGCGTTTTAGCAGGGTTATTGGTGTTTTTTGACGGTTTTTCACCGTTTTTAATCGTTTTAGCAGGGTTATTGGTGTTTTTTGACTGTTATTCACTGTTTTTAAGCGTTTTAGCAGGGTTATTTGTGTTTTTTGACGGTTTATCACTGTTTTTAAGCGTTCTAGCAGGGTTGTTGGTGTTTTTTGACGGTTTTTCTCTGTTTTTAAGCGTTTTAGCAGGGTTATTGATGTTTTTTGACGGTTTTTCACTGTTTTTAAGCGTTTTAGCAGGGTTATTGGTGTTTTTTGACGGTTTTTCACTGTTTTTAAGCGTTTTAGCAGGGTTATTGGTGTTTTTTGGCGGTTTTTCACTGTTTTTAAGCGTTTCAGCGGGGTTATTGGTGTTTTTTGACGGTTTTTCACTGTTTTTAAGCGTTTTTGCAAGGTTATTGGTGTTTTTTGACGGTTTTTCACTGTTTTTAAGCGTTATAGCAGGGTTATTGGTGTTTTTTAACGGTTTTTCACTGTTTTTGAGCGTTTTAGCAGGGTAATTGGTGTTTTTTTTACGGTTTTTCACTGTTTTTAAGCGTTTTAGCAAGGTTATTGGTGTTTTTTGACGGTTTTCCACTGTTTTTAAGTGTTTAAGCAGGGTTATTGGTGTTTTTTGTCGGTTTTTCACTGTTTTTAAGTGTTTTAGCAGGGTTATTGGTGTTTTTTGACGGTTTTTCACTGTTTTCAAGCGTTTTAGCAGATTTATTGGTGTTTTTTGACGGGTTTTTTACTGTTTTTAAGCGTTTTAGCAGGGTTATTGGTGTTTTTTGACGGGTTTTCACTGTTTTTAAGAATTTTAGCAGGGTTATTGGTGTTTTTTGACGGGTTTTTACTGTTTTTAAGCGTTTTAGCAGGGTTATTGGTGATTTTTGACGGTTTTTCACTGTTTTTAAGCGTTTTAGCAGGGTTATTGGTGTGTTTTGACGGTTTTTCACTGTTTTTAAGCGTTCTAGCAGGGTTGTTGGTGTTTTTTGACTGTTTTTCTCTGTTTTTAAGCGTTTTAGCAGGGTTATTGGTGTTTTTTGACGGTTTTTCACTGTTTTTAAGCGTTTTAGCAGGGTTATTGGTGTTTTTTGACTGGTTTTCACTGCTTTTAAGCGTTTTAGCAGGGTTATTGGTGTTTTTTGACGGTTTTTCACTGTTCTTAAGCGTTTTAGCAGGGTTATTTGTGTTTTTTGACGGTTTTTCTCTGTTTTTAAGCGTTTTAGCAGGGTTATTGATGTTTTTTGACGGGTTTTCACTGTTTTTAAGCGTTTTAGCAGGGTTATTGGTGTTTTTTGACGGTTTTTCACTGTTTTTAAGTGTTTAAGCAGGGTTATTGGTGTTTTTTGTCGGTTTTTCACTGTTTTTAAGTGTTTTAGCAGGGTTATTGGTGCTTTTTGACGGTTTTTCACTGTTTTTAAGCGTTTTAGCAGGGTTATTGGTGTTTTGTGACGGTTTTTCACTGTTTTTAGGCGTTTTAGCAGGGTTATTGGTGTTTTTTGACGGTTTTTCACTGTTTATAAGCGTTTTAGCAGGGTTATTGGTGTTTTTTGACGGTTTTTCACTGTTTTTAATCATTTTAGCAGTGTTATTGATGTTTTTTAACGGTTTTTCACTGCTTTTAAGCGTTTTAGCAGGGTAATTGGTGTTTTTTTACGGTTTTTCACTGTTATTGAGCGTTTTAGCAGGGTTATTGGTGTTTTTTGACGGTTTTTCACTGTTTTTAAGCGTTCTAGCAGGGTTGTTGGTGTTTTTTGACGGTTTTTCTCTGTTTTTAAGCGTTTTAGCAGGGTTATTGATGTTTTTTGAAGGTTTTTCACTGTTTTTAAGCGTTTTAGCAGGGTTATTGGTGTTTTTTGACGGTTTTTCACTGTTTTTAAACGTTTTAGCAGGGTTATTGGTGTTTTTTGACGGTTTCTCACCGTTTTTAATCGTTTTAGCAGGGTTATTGGTGTTTTTTGACGGTTTTTCACTGTTTTTGAGCGTTTTAGCAGGGTTGTTGGTGTTTTTTGACGGTTTTTCACTGTTTTTAAGCGTTTCAGCAGGGTTATTGGTGTTTTTTGTGGGTTTTTCACTGTTTTTAAGCGTTTTTGCAAGGTTATTGGTGTTTTTTGACGGTTTTTCACTGTTTTTAAGCGTTTTAGCAGGGTTATTGGTGTTTTTCGACGGTTTTTCAATGTTTTTAAGCGTTTTAGCAGGGTTATTGGTGTTTTTTGACGGGTTTTTTACTGTTTTTAAGCGTTTTAGCAGGGTTATTGGTGTTTTTTGACGGGTTTTCACTGTTTTTAAGAATTTTAGCAGGGTTATTGGTGTTTTTTGACGGGTTTTTACTGTTTTTAAGCGTTTTAGCAGGGTTATTGGTGATTTTTGACGGTTTTTCACTGTTTTTAAGCGTTTTCGCAGGGTTATTGGTGTTTTTTGACGGTTTTTCACTGTTTTTAAGCGTTTTCGCAGGGTTATTGGTGTTTTTTGACGGTTTTTCACTGTTTTTAAACGTTTTAGCAGGGTTATTGGTGTTTTTTGACGGTGTTTCACTGTTTTTACGCGTTTTAGCAGGGTTATTGGTGTTTTTTGACTGTTTTTCACTGTTTTTAAGCGTTTTAGCAGGGTTATTGGTGTTTTTTGACGTTTTTCACTGTTTTTAAGCGTTTTAGCAGAGTTATTGGTGTTTTTTGACGGTTTTTCACTGTTTTTAAGCGTTTCAGCAGGGTTATTGGTGTTTTTTGACGGGTTTTCACTGTTTTTAAGCGTTCTAGCAGGGTTGTTGGTGTTTTTTGACTGTTTTTCTCTGTTTTTAAGCGTTTTAGCAGGGTTATTGGTGTTTTTTGACGGTTTTTCACTGTTTTTAAGCGTTTTAGCAGGGTTAGTGGTGTTTTTTGACTGTTTTTCACTGTTTTTAAGCGTTTCAGCAGGGTTATTGGTGTTTTTTGACGGTTTTTCACTGTTTTTAAGCGTTTTAGCAGGGTTAGTGGTGTTTTTTGACTGTTTTTCACTGTTTTTAAGCGTTTCAGCAGGGTTATTGGTGTTTTTTGACGGTTTTTCACTGTTTTTAAGCGTTTTAGCAGGGTTAGTGGTGTTTTTTGACTGTTTTTCACTGTTTTTAAGCGTTTCAGCAGGGTTATTGGTGCTTTTTGACGGTTTTTCACTGTTTTTAAGCGTTTTAGCAGGGTTATTGGTGTTTTGTGACGGTTTTTCACTGTTTTTAGGCGTTTTAGCAGGGTTATTGGTGTTTTTTGACGGTTTTTCACTGTTTATAAGCGTTTTAGCAGGGTTATTGGTGTTTTTTGACGGTTTTTCACTGTTTTTAATCATTTTAGCAGTGTTATTGATGTTTTTTAACGGTTTTTCACTGCTTTTAAGCGTTTTAGCAGGGTAATTGGTGTTTTTTTACGGTTTTTCACTGTTATTGAGCGTTTTAGCAGGGTTATTGGTGTTTTTTGACGGTTTTTCACTGTTTTTAAGCGTTCTAGCAGGGTTGTTGGTGTTTTTTGACGGTTTTTCTCTGTTTTTAAGCGTTTTAGCAGGGTTATTGATGTTTTTTGAAGGTTTTTCACTGTTTTTAAGCGTTTTAGCAGGGTTATTGGTGTTTTTTGACGGTTTTTCACTGTTTTTAAACGTTTTAGCAGGGTTATTGGTGTTTTTTGACGGTTTCTCACCGTTTTTAATCGTTTTAGCAGGGTTATTGGTGTTTTTTGACGGTTTTTCACTGTTTTTGAGCGTTTTAGCAGGGTTGTTGGTGTTTTTTGACGGTTTTTCACTGTTTTTAAGCGTTTCAGCAGGGTTATTGGTGTTTTTTGTGGGTTTTTCACTGTTTTTAAGCGTTTTTGCAAGGTTATTGGTGTTTTTTGACGGTTTTTCACTGTTTTTAAGCGTTTTAGCAGGGTTATTGGTGTTTTTCGACGGTTTTTCAATGTTTTTAAGCGTTTTAGCAGGGTTATTGGTGTTTTTTGACGGGTTTTTTACTGTTTTTAAGCGTTTTAGCAGGGTTATTGGTGTTTTTTGACGGGTTTTCACTGTTTTTAAGAATTTTAGCAGGGTTATTGGTGTTTTTTGACGGGTTTTTACTGTTTTTAAGCGTTTTAGCAGGGTTATTGGTGATTTTTGACGGTTTTTCACTGTTTTTAAGCGTTTTCGCAGGGTTATTGGTGTTTTTTGACGGTTTTTCACTGTTTTTAAGCGTTTTCGCAGGGTTATTGGTGTTTTTTGACGGTTTTTCACTGTTTTTAAACGTTTTAGCAGGGTTATTGGTGTTTTTTGACGGTGTTTCACTGTTTTTACGCGTTTTAGCAGGGTTATTGGTGTTTTTTGACTGTTTTTCACTGTTTTTAAGCGTTTTAGCAGGGTTATTGGTGTTTTTTGACGTTTTTCACTGTTTTTAAGCGTTTTAGCAGAGTTATTGGTGTTTTTTGACGGTTTTTCACTGTTTTTAAGCGTTTCAGCAGGGTTATTGGTGTTTTTTGACGGGTTTTCACTGTTTTTAAGCGTTCTAGCAGGGTTGTTGGTGTTTTTTGACTGTTTTTCTCTGTTTTTAAGCGTTTTAGCAGGGTTATTGGTGTTTTTTGACGGTTTTTCACTGTTTTTAAGCGTTTTAGCAGGGTTAGTGGTGTTTTTTGACTGTTTTTCACTGTTTTTAAGCGTTTCAGCAGGGTTATTGGTGTTTTTTGACGGTTTTTCACTGTTTTTAAGCGTTTTAGCAGTGTTATTGATGTTTTTTGACGTTTTTCCTTGTTTTTAAGCGTTTTAGCAGGGTTATTGGTGTTTTTTGACTGGTTTTCACTGTTTTTAAGCGTTTTAGCAGGGTTATTGGTGTTTTTTGACGGTTTTTCACTGTTTTTAAGCGTTTTAGCAGGGTTATTTGTGTTTTTTTGACGGTTTTTCTCTGTTTTTAAGCGTTTTAGCAGGGTTATTGATGTTTTTTGACGGTTTTTCACTGTTTTTAAGCGTTTTAGCAGGGTTATTGGTGTTTTTTGACGGTTTTTTACTGTTTTTAAACGTTTTAGCAGGGTTATTGGTGTTTTTTGACGGTTTTTCACTGTTTTTAATCGTTTTATCAGGGTTATTGGTGTTTTTTGACTGTTTTTCACTGTTTTTAAGCGTTTCAGCAGGGTTATTGGTGTTTTTTGACGGTTTTTCACTGTTTTTAAGTGTTTAAGCAGGGTTATTGGTGTTTTTTGTCGGTTTTTCACTGTTTTTAAGTGTTTTAGCAGGGTTATTGGTGTTTTTTGACGGTTTTTCACTGTTTTTAAGCGTTTTAGCAGTGTTATTGATGTTTTTTAACGGTTTTTCACTGTTTTTAAGCGTTTTAGCAGGGTAATTGGTGTTTTTTTACGGTTTTTCACTGTTTTTAAGCGCTTTAGCAGGGTTATTGGTGTTTTTTGACGGTTTTTCAATGTTTTTAAGCGTTTTAGCAGGGTTATTGGTGTTTTTTGACGGTTTTTCACTGTTTTTAGGCGTTTTAGCAGAGTAATTGGTGTTTTTTGACGGTTTTTCACTGTTTTTTAACGTTTTAGCAGGGTTATTGGTGTTTTTTGACGGTTTTCACTGTTTTTAAGCGTTTTAGCAGGGTTATTGGTGTTTTTCGACGGTTTTTCAATGTTTTTAAGCGTTTTAGCAGGGTTATTGGTGTTTTTTGACGGGTTTTTTACTGTTTTTAAGCGTTTTAGCAGGGTTATTGGTGTTTTTTGACGGGTTTTCACTGTTTTTAAGAATTTTAGCAGGGTTATTGGTGTTTTTTGACGGGTTTTTACTGTTTTTAAGCGTTTTAGCAGGGTTATTGGTGTTTTTTGACGGGTTTTTACTGTTTTTAAGCGTTTTAGCAGGGTTATTGGTGTTTTTTGACGGTGTTTCACTGTTTTTACGCGTTTTAGCAGGGTTATTGGTGTTTTTTGACTGTTTTTCACTGTTTTTAAGCGTTTTAGCAGGGTTATTGGTGTTTTTTGACGTTTTTCACTGTTTTTAAGCGTTTTAGCAGGGTTATTGGTGTTTTTTGACGGTTTTTCACTGTTTTTAAGCGTTTCAGCAGGGTTATTGGTGTTTTTTGACGGGTTTTCACTGTTTTTAAGCGTTCTAGCAGGGTTGTTGGTGTTTTTTGACTGTTTTTCTCTGTTTTTAAGCGTTTTAGCAGGGTTATTGGTGTTTTTTGACGGTTTTTCACTGTTTTTAAGCGTTTTAGCAGGGTTAGTGGTGTTTTTTGACTGTTTTTCATTGTTTTTAAGCGTTTCAGCAGGGTTATTGGTGTTTTTTGACGGTTTTTCACTGTTTTTAAGCGTTTTAGCAGTGTTATTGATGTTTTTTGACGTTTTTCCTTGTTTTTAAGCGTTTTAGCAGGGTTATTGGTGTTTTTTGACTGGTTTTCACTGTTTTTAAGCGTTTTAGCAGGGTTATTGGTGTTTTTTGACGGTTTTTCACTGTTTTTAAGCGTTTTAGCAGGGTTATTTGTGTTTTTTGACGGTTTTTCTCTGTTTTTAAGCGTTTTAGCAGGGTTATTGATGTTTTTTGACGGTTTTTCACTGTTTTTAAGCGTTTTAGCAGGGTTATTGGTGTTTTTTGACGGTTTTTTACTGTTTTTAAACGTTTTAGCAGGGTTATTGGTGTTTTTTGACGGTTTTTCACTGTTTTTAATCGTTTTATCAGGGTTATTGGTGTTTTTTGACTGTTTTTCACTGTTTTTAAGCGTTTCAGCAGGGTTATTGGTGTTTTTTGACGGTTTTTCACTGTTTTTAAGTGTTTAAGCAGGGTTATTGGTGTTTTTTGTCGGTTTTTCACTGTTTTTAAGTGTTTTAGCAGGGTTATTGGTGTTTTTTGACGGTTTTTCACTGTTTTTAAGCGTTTTAGCAGTGTTATTGATGTTTTTTAACGGTTTTTCACTGTTTTTAAGCGTTTTAGCAGGGTAATTGGTGTTTTTTTACGGTTTTTCACTGTTTTTAAGCGTTTTAGCAGGGTTATTGGTGTTTTTTGACGGTTTTTCAATGTTTTTAAGCGTTTTAGCAGGGTTATTGGTGTTTTTTGACGGTTTTTCACTGTTTTTAGGCGTTTTAGCAGAGTAATTGGTGTTTTTTGACGGTTTTTCACTGTTTTTTAACGTTTTAGCAGGGTTATTGGTGTTTTTTGACGGTTTTCACTGTTTTTAAGCGTTTTAGCAGGGTTATTGGTGTTTTTTGACGGTTTTTCACTGTTTTTAAGCGTTTTAGCAGGGTTATTGGTGTTTTTTGACGGTTTTTCACTGTTTTTAAGCGTTTCAGCGGGGTTATTGGTGTTTTTTGACGGTTTTTCACTGTTTTTAAGCGTTTAAGCAGGGTTATTGGTGTTTTTTAACGGTTTTTCACTGTTTTTGAGCGTTTTAGCAGGGTTATTGGTGTTTTTTGACGTTTTTCACTGTTTTTAAGCGTTTTAGCAGGGTTATTGGTGTTTTTTGACGGTTTTTCAATGTTTTTAAGCGTTTTAGCAGGGTTATTGGTGTTTTTTGACGGTTTTTCACTGTTTTTAGGCGTTTTAGCAGAGTAATTGGTGTTTTTTGACGGTTTTTCACTGTTTTTAAGCGTTTTAGCAGCGTTATTGATGTTTTTTGACGGTTTTTTACTGTTTTTAAGCGTTTTAGCAGGGTTATTGGTGTTTTTTGTCGGTTTTTCACCGTTTTTAATCGTTTTAGCAGGGTTATTGGTGTTTTTTACTGTTTTTCACTGTTTTTAAGCGTTTTAGCAGGATTATTTGTGTTTTTTGACGGTTTATCACTGTTTTTAAGCGTTCTAGCAGGGTTGTTGGTGTTTTTTGACGGTTTTTCTCTGTTTTTAAGCGTTTTAGCAGGGTTATTGATGTTTTTTGACGGTTTTTCACTGTTTTTAAGCGTTTTAGCAGGGTTATTGGTGTTTTTTGACGGTTTTTCACTGTTTTTAAGCGTTTTAGCAGGGTTATTGGTGTTTTTTGACGGTTTTTCACTGTTTTTAAGCGTTTCAGCGGGGTTATTGGTGTTTTTTGACGGTTTTTCACTGTTTTTAAGCGTTTTTGCAAGGTTATTGGTGTTTTTTGACGGTTTTTCACTGTTTTTAAGCGTTTTAGCAGGGTTATTGGTGTTTTTTAACGGTTTTTCACTGTTTTTGAGCGTTTTAGCAGGGTAATTGGTGTTTTTTTACGGTTTTTCACTGTTTTTAAGCGTTTTAGCAAGGTTATTGGTGTTTTTTGACGGTTTTCCACTGTTTTTAAGTGTTTAAGCAGGGTTATTGGTGTTTTTTGTCGGTTTTTCACTGTTTTTAAGTGTTTTAGCAGGGTTATTGGTGTTTTTTGACGGTTTTTCACTGTTTTCAAGCGTTTTAGCAGGGTTATTGGTGTTTTTTGACGGGTTTTTTACTGTTTTCAAGCGTTTTAGCAGGGTTGTTGGTGTTTTTTGACTGTTTTTCTCTGTTTTTAAGCGTTTTAGCAGGGTTATTGGTGTTTTTTGACGGTTTTTCACTGTTTTTAAGCGTTTTAGCAGGGTTAGTGGTGTTTTTTGACTGTTTTTCACTGTTTTTAAGCGTTTCAGCAGGGTTATTGGTGTTTTTTGACGGTTTTTCACTGTTTTTAAGCGTTTTAGCAGTGTTATTGATGTTTTTTGACGTTTTTCCTTGTTTTTAAGCGTTTTAGCAGGGTTATTGGTGTTTTTTGACTGGTTTTCACTGTTTTTAAGCGTTTTAGCAGGGTTATTGGTGTTTTTTGACGGTTTTTTACTGTTTTTAAACGTTTTAGCAGGGTTATTGGTGTTTTTTGACGGTTTTTCACTGTTTTTAATCGTTTTATCAGGGTTATTGGTGTTTTTTGACTGTTTTTCACTGTTTTTAAGCGTTTCAGCAGGGTTATTGGTGTTTTTTGACGGTTTTTCACTGTTTTTAAGTGTTTAAGCAGGGTTATTGGTGTTTTTTGTCGGTTTTTCACTGTTTTTAAGTGTTTTAGCAGGGTTATTGGTGTTTTTTGACGGTTTTTCACTGTTTTTAAGCGTTTTAGCAGTGTTATTGATGTTTTTTGACGGTTTTTCACTGTTTTTAAGCGTTTTAGCAGGGTTATTTGTGTTTTTTGACGGTTTTTCTCTGTTTTTAAGCGTTTTAGCAGGGTTATTGATGTTTTTTGACGGTTTTTCACTGTTTTTAAGCGTTTTAGCAGGGTTATTGGTGTTTTTTGACGGTTTTTTACTGTTTTTAAACGTTTTAGCAGGGTTATTGGTGTTTTTTGACGGTTTTTCACTGTTTTTAATCGTTTTATCAGGGTTATTGGTGTTTTTTGACTGTTTTTCACTGTTTTTAAGCGTTTCAGCAGGGTTATTGGTGTTTTTTGACGGTTTTTCACTGTTTTTAAGTGTTTAAGCAGGGTTATTGGTGTTTTTTGTCGGTTTTTCACTGTTTTTAAGTGTTTTAGCAGGGTTATTGGTGTTTTTTGACGGTTTTTCACTGTTTTTAAGCGTTTTAGCAGTGTTATTGATGTTTTTTAACGGTTTTTCACTGTTTTTAAGCGTTTTAGCAGGGTAATTGGTGTTTTTTGACGGTTTTTTACTGTTTTTAAACGTTTTAGCAGGGTTATTGGTGTTTTTTGACGGTTTTTCACTGTTTTTAATCGTTTTATCAGGGTTATTGGTGTTTTTTGACTGTTTTTCACTGTTTTTAAGCGTTTCAGCAGGGTTATTGGTGTTTTTTGACGGTTTTTCACTGTTTTTAAGTGTTTAAGCAGGGTTATTGGTGTTTTTTGTCGGTTTTTCACTGTTTTTAAGTGTTTTAGCAGGGTTATTGGTGTTTTTTGACGGTTTTTCACTGTTTTTAAGCGTTTTAGCAGTGTTATTGATGTTTTTTAACGGTTTTTCACTGTTTTTAAGCGTTTTAGCAGGGTAATTGGTGTTTTTTTACGGTTTTTCACTGTTTTTAAGCGTTTTAGCAGGGTTATTGGTGTTTTTTGACGGTTTTTCAATGTTTTTAAGCGTTTTAGCAGGGTTATTGGTGTTTTTTGACGGTTTTTCACTGTTTTTAGGCGTTTTAGCAGAGTAATTGGTGTTTTTTGACGGTTTTTCACTGTTTTTTAACGTTTTAGCAGGGTTATTGGTGTTTTTTGACGGTTTTCACTGTTTTTAAGCGTTTTAGCAGGGTTATTGGTGTTTTTTGACGGTTTTTCACTGTTTTTAAGCGTTTTAGCAGGGTTATTGGTGTTTTTTGACGGTTTTTCACTGTTTTTAAGCGTTTCAGCGGGGTTATTGGTGTTTTTTGACGGTTTTTCACTGTTTTTAAGCGTTTTTGCAAGGTTATTGGTGTTTTTTGACGGTTTTTCACTGTTTTTAAGCGTTTAAGCAGGGTTATTGGTGTTTTTTAACGGTTTTTCACTGTTTTTGAGCGTTTTAGCAGGGTTATTGGTGTTTTTTGACGTTTTTCACTGTTTTTAAGCGTTTTAGCAGGGTTATTGGTGTTTTTTGACGGTTTTTCAATGTTTTTAAGCGTTTTAGCAGGGTTATTGGTGTTTTTTGACGGTTTTTCACTGTTTTTAGGCGTTTTAGCAGAGTAATTGGTGTTTTTTGACGGTTTTTCACTGTTTTTTAACGTTTTAGCAGGGTTATTGGTGTTTTTTGACGGTTTTTCACTGTTTTTAAGCGTTTTAGCAGCGTTATTGGTGTTTTTTGACGGTTTTTTACTGTTTTTAAGCGTTTTAGCAGGGTTATTGGTGTTTTTTGACGGTTTTTCACCGTTTTTAATCGTTTTAGCAGGGTTATTGGTGTTTTTTACTGTTTTTCACTGTTTTTAAGCGTTTTAGCAGGGTTATTTGTGTTTTTTGACGGTTTATCACTGTTTTTAAGCGTTCTAGCAGGGTTGTTGGTGTTTTTTGACGGTTTTTCTCTGTTTTTAAGCGTTTTAGCAGGGTTATTGATGTTTTTTGACGGTTTTTCACTGTTTTTAAGCGTTTTAGCAGGGTTATTGGTGTTTTTGACGGTTTTTCACTGTTTTTAAGCGTTTTAGCAGGGTTATTGGTGTTTTTTGACGGTTTTTCACTGTTTTTAAGCGTTTCAGCGGGGTTATTGGTGTTTTTTGACGGTTTTTCACTGTTTTTAAGCGTTTTAGCAGGGTTATTGGTGTTTTTTAACGGTTTTTCACTGTTTTTGAGCGTTTTAGCAGGGTAATTGGTGTTTTTTTACGGTTTTTCACTGTTTTTAAGCGTTTTAGCAAGGTTATTGGTGTTTTTTGACGGTTTTCCACTGTTTTTAAGTGTTTAAGCAGGGTTATTGGTGTTTTTTGTCGGTTTTTCACTGTTTTTAAGTGTTTTAGCAGGGTTATTGGTGTTTTTTGACGGGTTTTCACTGTTTTCAAGCGTTTTAGCAGGGTTATTGGTGTTTTTTGACGGGTTTTTTACTGTTTTTAAGCGTTTTAGCAGGGTTATTGGTGTTTTTTGACGGGTTTTCACTGTTTTTAAGAATTTTAGCAGGGTTATTGGTGTTTTTTGACGGGTTTTTACTGTTTTTAAGCGTTTTAGCAGGGTTATTGGTGATTTTTGACGGTTTTTCACTGTTTTTAAGCGTTTTAGCAGGGTTATTGGTGTTTTTTGACGGTTTTTCACTGTTTTTAAGCGTTTTAGCAAGGTTATTGGTGTTTTTTTACGGTTTTTCACTGTTTTTAAGCGTTTTAGCAAGGTTATTGGTGTTTTTTGACGGTTTTCCACTGTTTTTAAGTGTTTAAGCAGGGTTATTGGTGTTTTTTGTCGGTTTTTCACTGTTTTTAAGTGTTTTAGCAGGGTTATTGGTGTTTTTTGACGGTTTTTCACTGTTTTCAAGCGTTTTAGCAGGGTTATTGGTGTTTTTTGACGGGTTTTTTACTGTTTTTTAGCGTTTTAGCAGGGTTATTGGTGTTTTTTGACGGGTTTTCACTGTTTTTAAGAATTTTAGCAGGGTTATTGGTGTTTTTTGACGGGTTTTTACTGTTTTTAAGCGTTTTAGCAGGGTTATTGGTGATTTTTGACGGTTTTTCACTGTTTTTAAGCGTTTTAGCAGGGTTATTGGTGTGTTTTGACGGTTTTTCACTGTTTTTAAGCGTTCTAGCAGGGTTGTTGGTGTTTTTTGACTGTTTTTCTCTGTTTTTAAGCGTTTTAGCAGGGTTATTGGTGTTTTTTGACGGTTTTTCACTGTTTTTAAGCGTTTTAGCAGGGTTATTGGTGTTTTTTGACGGTTTTTCACTGTTTTTAAGCGTTTCAGCAGGGTTATTGGTGTTTTTTGACGGTTTTTCACTGTTTTTAAGCGTTTTAGCAGTGTTATTGATGTTTTTTGACGTTTTTCATTGTTTTTAAGCGTTTTAGCAGGGTTATTGGTGTTTTTTGACTGGTTTTCACTGCTTTTAAGCGTTTTAGCAGGGTTATTGGTGTTTTTTGACGGTTTTTCACTGTTCTTAAGCGTTTTAGCAGGGTTATTTGTGTTTTTTGACGGTTTTTCTCTGTTTTTAAGCGTTTTAGCAGGGTTATTGATGTTTTTTGACGGGTTTTCACTGTTTTTAAGCGTTTTAGCAGGGTTATTGGTGTTTTTTGACGGTTTTTTCACTGTTTTTAAGTGTTTAAGCAGGGTTGTTGGTGTTTTTTGTCGGTTTTCCACTGTTTTTAAGTGTTTTAGCAGGGTTATTGGTGTTTTTTGACGGTTTTTCACTGTTTTTAAGCGTTTTAGCAGGGTTATTGGTGTTTTGTGACGGTTTTTCACTGTTTTTAGGCGTTTTAGCAGGGTTATTGGTGTTTTTTGACGGTTTTTCACTGTTTATAAGCGTTTTAGCAGGGTTATTGGTGTTTTTTGACGGTTTTTCACTGTTTTTAAGCGTTTTAGCAGGGTAATTGGTGTTTTTTTACGGTTTTTCACTGTTATTGAGCGTTTTAGCAGGGTTATTTGTGTTTTTTGACGGTTTTTCACTGTTTTTAAGCGTTTTAGCAGGGTTATTGATGTTTTTTGAAGGTTTTTCACTGTTTTTAAGCGTTTTAGCAGGGTTATTGGTGTTTTTTGACGGTTTTTCACTGTTTTTAAACGTTTTAGCAGGGTTATTGGTGTTTTTTGACGGTTTCTCACCGTTTTTAATCGTTTTAGCAGGGTTATTGGTGTTTTTTGACGGTTTTTCACTGTTTTTGAGCGTTTTAGCAGGGTTATTGGTGTTTTTTGACGGTTTTTCACTGTTTTTAAGCATTTCAGCAGGGTTATTGGTGTTTTTTGAGGGTTTTTCATTGTTTTTAAGCGTTTTTGCAAGGTTATTGGTGTTTTTTGACGGTTTTTCACTGTTTTTAAGCGTTTTAGCAGGGTTATTGGTGTTTTTCGACGGTTTTTCAATGTTTTTAAGCGTTTTAGCAGGGTTATTGATGTTTTTTGACGGGTTTTTTACTGTTTTTAAGCGTTTTAGCAGGGTTATTGGTGTTTTTCGACGGTTTTTCAATGTTTTTAAGCGTTTTAGCAGGGTTATTGATGTTTTTTGACGGGTTTTTTACTGTTTTTAAGCGTTTTAGCAGGGTTATTGGTGTTTTTTGACGGGTTTTCACTGTTTTTAAGAATTTTAGCAGGGTTATTGGTGTTTTTTGACGGGTTTTTACTGTTTTTAAGCGTTTTAGCAGGGTTATTGGTGATTTTTGACGGTTTTTCACTGTTTTTAAGCGTTTTAGCAGGGTTATTGGTGTTTTTTGACGGTTTTTCACTGTTTTTAAGCGTTTTAGCAGGGTTATTGGTGTTTTTTGACGGTTTTTCACTGTTTTTAAACGTTTTAGCAGGGTTATTGGTGTTTTTTGACGGTGTTTCACTGTTTTTACGCATTTAGCAGGGTTATTGGTGTTTTTTGACTGTTTTTCACTGTTTTTAAGCGTTTTAGCAGGGTTATTGGTGTTTTTTGACGTTTTTCACTGTTTTTAAGCGTTTTAGCAGGGTTATTGGTGTTTTTTGACGGTTTTTCACTGTTTTTAAGCGTTTCAGCAGGGTTATTGGTGTTTTTTGACGGGTTTTCACTGTTTTTAAGCGTTCTAGCAGAGTTGTTGGTGTTTTTTTGACTGTTTTTCTCTGTTTTTAAGCGTTTTAGCAGGGTTATTGGTGTTTTTTGACGGTTTTTCACTGTTTTTAAGCGTTTTAGCAGGGTTAGTGGTGTTTTTTGACGGTTTTTCACTGTTTTTAAGCGTTTTAGCAGGGTTATTGGTGTTTTTTGACGGGTTTTCACTGTTTTTAAGAATTTTAGCAGGGTTATTGGTGTTTTTTGACGGGTTTTTACTGTTTTTAAGCGTTTTAGCAGGGTTATTGGTGATTTTTGACGGTTTTTCACTGTTTTTAAGCGTTTTAGCAGGGTTATTGGTGTGTTTTGACGGTTTTTCACTGTTTTTAAGCGTTCTAGCAGGGTTGTTGGTGTTTTTTGACTGTTTTTCTCTGTTTTTAAGCGTTTTAGCAGGGTTATTGGTGTTTTTTGACGGTTTTTCACTGTTTTTAAGCGTTTTAGCAGGGTTATTGGTGTTTTTTGACGGTTTTTCACTGTTTTTAAGCGTTTCAGCAGGGTTATTGGTGTTTTTTGACGGTTTTTCACTGTTTTTTAAGCGTTTTAGCAGTGTTATTGATGTTTTTTGACGTTTTTCATTGTTTTTAAGCGTTTTAGCAGGGTTATTGGTGTTTTTTGACTGGTTTTCACTGCTTTTAAGCGTTTTAGCAGGGTTATTGGTGTTTTTTGACGGTTTTTCACTGTTCTTAAGCGTTTTAGCAGGGTTATTTGTGTTTTTTGACGGTTTTTCTCTGTTTTTAAGCGTTTTAGCAGGGTTATTGATGTTTTTTGACGGGTTTTCACTGTTTTTAAGCGTTTTAGCAGGGTTATTGGTGTTTTTTGACGGTTTTTTCACTGTTTTTAAGTGTTTAAGCAGGGTTGTTGGTGTTTTTTGTCGGTTTTCCACTGTTTTTAAGTGTTTTAGCAGGGTTATTGGTGTTTTTGACGGTTTTTCACTGTTTTTAAGCGTTTTAGCAGGGTTATTGGTGTTTTGTGACGGTTTTTCACTGTTTTTAGGCGTTTTAGCAGGGTTATTGGTGTTTTTTGACGGTTTTTCACTGTTTATAAGCGTTTTAGCAGGGTTATTGGTGTTTTTTGACGGTTTTTCACTGTTTTTAAGCGTTTTAGCAGGGTAATTGGTGTTTTTTTACGGTTTTTCACTGTTATTGAGCGTTTTAGCAGGGTTATTTGTGTTTTTTGACGGTTTTTCACTGTTTTTAAGCGTTCTAGCAGGGTTGTTGGTGTTTTTTGACGGTTTTTCTCTGTTTTTAAGCGTTTTAGCAGGGTTATTGATGTTTTTTGAAGGTTTTTCACTGTTTTTAAGCGTTTTAGCAGGGTTATTGGTGTTTTTTGACGGTTTTTCACTGTTTTTAAACGTTTTAGCAGGGTTATTGGTGTTTTTTGACGGTTTCTCACCGTTTTTAATCGTTTTAGCAGGGTTATTGGTGTTTTTTGACGGTTTTTCACTGTTTTTGAGCGTTTTAGCAGGGTTATTGGTGTTTTTTGACGGTTTTTCACTGTTTTTAAGCATTTCAGCAGGGTTATTGGTGTTTTTTGAGGGTTTTTCATTGTTTTTAAGCGTTTTTGCAAGGTTATTGGTGTTTTTTGACGGTTTTTCACTGTTTTTAAGCGTTTTAGCAGGGTTATTGGTGTTTTTCGACGGTTTTTCAATGTTTTTAAGCGTTTTAGCAGGGTTATTGATGTTTTTTGACGGGTTTTTTACTGTTTTAAGCGTTTTAGCAGGGTTATTGGTGTTTTTTGACGGGTTTTCACTGTTTTTAAGAATTTTAGCAGGGTTATTGGTGTTTTTTGACGGGTTTTTACTGTTTTTAAGCGTTTTAGCAGGGTTATTGGTGATTTTTGACGGTTTTTCACTGTTTTTAAGCGTTTTAGCAGGGTTATTGGTGTTTTTTGACGGTTTTTCACTGTTTTTAAGCGTTTTAGCAGGGTTATTGGTGTTTTTTGACGGTTTTTCACTGTTTTTAAACGTTTTAGCAGGGTTATTGGTGTTTTTTGACGGTGTTTCACTGTTTTTACGCATTTAGCAGGGTTATTGGTGTTTTTTGACTGTTTTTCACTGTTTTTAAGCGTTTTAGCAGGGTTATTGGTGTTTTTTGACGTTTTTCACTGTTTTTAAGCGTTTTAGCAGGGTTATTGGTGTTTTTTGACGGTTTTTCACTGTTTTTAAGCGTTTCAGCAGGGTTATTGGTGTTTTTTGACGGGTTTTCACTGTTTTTAAGCGTTCTAGCAGAGTTGTTGGTGTTTTTTTGACTGTTCTCTGTTTTTAAGCGTTTTAGCAGGGTTATTGGTGTTTTTTGACGGTTTTTCACTGTTTTTAAGCGTTTTAGCAGGGTTAGTGGTGTTTTTTGACGGTTTTTCACTGTTTTTAAGCGTTTCAGCAGGGTTATTGGTGTTTTTTGACGGTTTTTCACTGTTTTTAAGCGTTTTAGCAGTGTTATTGATGTTTTTTGACGTTTTTCCTTGTTTTTAAGCGTTTTAGCAGGGTTATTGGTGTTTTTTGACTGGTTTTCACTGTTTTTAAGCGTTTTAGCAGGGTTATTGGTGTTTTTTGACGGTTTTTCACTGTTTTTAAGCGTTTTAGCAGGATTATTTGTGTTTTTTGACGGTTATTCTCTGTTTTTAAGCGTTTTAGCAGGGTTATTGATGTTTTTTGACGGTTTTTCACTGTTTTTAAGCGTTTTAGCAGGGTTATTGGTGTTTTTTGACGGTTTTTCACTGTTTTTAAACGTTTTAGCAGGGTTATTGGTGTTTTTTGACGGTTTTTTCACTGTTTTTAAGCGTTTCAGCAGGGTTATTGGTGTTTTTTGACGGGTTTTCACTGTTTTTAAGCGTTCTAGCAGGTTGTTGGTGTTTTTTGACTGTTTTTCTCTGTTTTTAAGCGTTTTAGCAGGGTTATTGGTGTTTTTTGACGATTTTTCACTGTTTTTAAGCGTTTTAGCAGGGTTAGTGGTGTTTTTTGACGGTTTTTCACTGTTTTTAAGCGTTTCAGCAGGGTTATTGGTGTTTTTTGACGGTTTTTCACTGTTTTTAAGCGTTTTAGCAGTGTTATTGATGTTTTTTGACGTTTTTCCTTGTTTTTAAGCGTTTTAGCAGGGTTATTGGTGTTTTTTGACTGGTTTTCACTGTTTTTAAGCGTTTTAGCAGGGTTATTGGTGTTTTTTGACGTTTTTCACTGTTTTTAAGCGTTTTAGCAGGGTTATTGGTGTTTTTTGACGGTTTTTCACTGTTTTTAAGCGTTTCAGCAGGGTTATTGGTGTTTTTTGACGGGTTTTCACTGTTTTTAAGCGTTCTAGCAGAGTTGTTGGTGTTTTTTGACTGTTTTTCTCTGTTTTTAAGCGTTTTAGCAGGGTTATTGGTGTTTTTTGACGGTTTTTCACTGTTTTTAAGCGTTTTAGCAGGGTTAGTGGTGTTTTTTGACGGTTTTTCACTGTTTTTAAGCGTTTCAGCAGGGTTATTGGTGTTTTTTGACGGTTTTTCACTGTTTTTAAGCGTTTTAGCAGTGTTATTGATGTTTTTTGACGTTTTTCCTTGTTTTTAAGCGTTTTAGCAGGGTTATTGGTGTTTTTTGACTGGTTTTCACTGTTTTTAAGCGTTTTAGCAGGGTTATTGGTGTTTTTTGACGGTTTTTCACTGTTTTTAAGCGTTTTAGCAGGATTATTTGTGTTTTTTGACGGTTATTCTCTGTTTTTAAGCGTTTTAGCAGGGTTATTGATGTTTTTTGACGGTTTTTCACTGTTTTTAAGCGTTTTAGCAGGGTTATTGGTGTTTTTTGACGGTTTTTCACTGTTTTTAAACGTTTTAGCAGGGTTATTGGTGTTTTTTGACGGTTTTTCACTGTTTTTAAGCGTTTCAGCAGGGTTATTGGTGTTTTTTGACGGGTTTTCACTGTTTTTAAGCGTTCTAGCAGGGTTGTTGGTGTTTTTTGACTGTTTTTCTCTGTTTTTAAGCGTTTTAGCAGGGTTATTGGTGTTTTTTGACGGTTTTTCACTGTTTTTAAGCGTTTTAGCAGGGTTAGTGGTGTTTTTTGACGGTTTTTCACTGTTTTTAAGCGTTTCAGCAGGGTTATTGGTGTTTTTTGACGGTTTTTCACTGTTTTTAAGCGTTTTAGCAGTGTTATTGATGTTTTTTGACGTTTTTCCTTGTTTTTAAGCGTTTTAGCAGGGTTATTGGTGTTTTTTGACTGGTTTTCACTGTTTTTAAGCGTTTTAGCAGGGTTATTGGTGTTTTTTGACGGTTTTTCACTGTTTTTAAGCGTTTTAGCAGGGTTATTTGTGTTTTTTGACGGTTTTTCTCTGTTTTTAAGCGTTTTAGCAGGGTTATTGATGTTTTTTGACGGTTTTTCACTGTTTTTAAGCGTTTTAGCAGGGTTATTGGTGTTTTTTGACGGTTTTTCACTGTTTTTAAACGTTTTAGCAGGGTTATTGGTGTTTTTTGACGGTTTTTCACTGTTTTTAATCGTTTTATCAGGGTTATTGGTGTTTTTTGACTGTTTTTCACTGTTTTTAAGCGTTTCAGCAGGGTTATTGGTGTTTTTTGACGGTTTTTCACTGTTTTTAAGTGTTTAAGCAGGGTTATTGGTGTTTTTTGTCGGTTTTTCACTGTTTTTAAGTGTTTTAGCAGGGTTATTGGTGTTTTTTGACGGTTTTTCACTGTTTTTAAGCGTTTTAGCAGTGTTATTGATGTTTTTTAACGGTTTTTCACTGTTTTTAAGCGTTTTAGCAGGGTAATTGGTGTTTTTTTACGGTTTTTCACTGTTTTTAAGCGTTTTAGCAGGGTTATTGGTGTTTTTTGACGGTTTTTCAATGTTTTTAAGCGTTTTAGCAGGGTTATTGGTGTTTTTTGACGGTTTTTCACTGTTTTTAGGCGTTTTAGCAGAGTAATTGGTGTTTTTTGACGGTTTTTCACTGTTTTTTAACGTTTTAGCAGGGTTATTGGTGTTTTTTGACGGTTTTTCACTGTTTTTAAGCGTTTTAGCAGGGTTATTGGTGTTTTTTGACGGTTTTTCACTGTTTTTAAGCGTTTTAGCAGGGTTATTGGTGTTTTTGACGGTTTTTCACTGTTTTTAAGCGTTTCAGCGGGGTTATTGGTGTTTTTTGACGGTTTTTCACTGTTTTTAAGCGTTTTTGCAAGGTTATTGGTGTTTTTTGACGGTTTTTCACTGTTTTTAAGCGTTTAAGCAGGGTTATTGGTGTTTTTTAACGGTTTTTCACTGTTTTTGATCGTTTTAGCAGGGTAATTGGTGTTTTTTTACGGTTTTTCACTGTTTTTAAGCGTTTTAGCAGGGTTATTGGTGTTTTTTGACGGTTTTCCACTGTTTTTAAGTGTTTAAGCAGGGTTATTGGTGTTTTTTGTCGGTTTTTCACTGTTTTTAAGTGTTTTAGCAGGGTTATTGGTGTTTTTTGACGGTTTTTCACTGTTTTCAAGCGTTTTAGCAGGGTTATTGGTGTTTTTTGACGGGTTTTTTACTGTTTTTAAGCGTTTTAGCAGGGTTATTGGTGTTTTTTGACGGGTTTTCACTGTTTTTAAGAATTTTAGCAGGGTTATTGGTGTTTTTTGACGGGTTTTTACTGTTTTTAAGCGTTTTAGCAGGGTTATTGGTGATTTTTGACGGTTTTTCACTGTTTTTAAGCGTTTTAGCAGGGTTATTGGTGTGTTTTGACGGTTTTTCACTGTTTTTTAACGTTTTAGCAGGGTTATTGGTGTTTTTTGACGGTTTTTCACTGTTTTTAAGCGTTTTAGCAGGGTTATTGTGTTTTTTGACGGTTTTTCACTGTTTTTAAGCGTTTTAGCAGGGTTATTGGTGTTTTTGACGGTTTTTCACTGTTTTTAAGCGTTTCAGCGGGGTTATTGGTGTTTTTTGACGGTTTTTCACTGTTTTTAAGCGTTTTTGCAAGGTTATTGGTGTTTTTTGACGGTTTTTCACTGTTTTTAAGCGTTTAAGCAGGGTTATTGGTGTTTTTTAACGGTTTTTCACTGTTTTTGATCGTTTTAGCAGGGTAATTGGTGTTTTTTTACGGTTTTTCACTGTTTTTAAGCGTTTTAGCAGGGTTATTGGTGTTTTTTGACGGTTTTCCATTGTTTTTAAGTGTTTAAGCAGGGTTATTGGTGTTTTTTGTCGGTTTTTCACTGTTTTTAAGTGTTTTAGCAGGGTTATTGGTGTTTTTTGACGGTTTTTCACTGTTTTCAAGCGTTTTAGCAGGGTTATTGGTGTTTTTTGACGGGTTTTTTACTGTTTTTAAGCGTTTTAGCAGGGTTATTGGTGTTTTTTGACGGGTTTTCACTGTTTTTAAGAATTTTAGCAGGGTTATTGGTGTTTTTTGACGGGTTTTTACTGTTTTTAAGCGTTTTAGCAGGGTTATTGGTGATTTTTGACGGTTTTTCACTGTTTTTAAGCGTTTTAGCAGGGTTATTGGTGTGTTTTGACGGTTTTTCACTGTTTTTAAGCGTTCTAGCAGGGTTGTTGGTGTTTTTTGACTGTTTTTCTCTGTTTTTAAGCGTTTTAGCAGGGTTATTGGTGTTTTTTGACGGTTTTTCACTGTTTTTAAACGTTTTAGCAGGGTTATTGGTGTTTTTTGACGGTTTTCCACTGTTTTTAGGCGTTTCAGCAGGGTTATTGGTGTTTTTTGACGGTTTTTCACTGTTTTTAAGCGTTTTAGCAGTGTTATTGATGTTTTTTGACGTTTTTCATTGTTTTTAACCGTTTTAGCAGGGTTATTGGTGTTTTTTGACTGGTTTTCACTGCTTTTAAGCGTTTTAGCAGGGTTATTGGTGTTTTTTGACGGTTTTTCTCTGTTTTTAAGCGTTTTAGCAGGGTTATTGATGTTTTTTGACGGGTTTTCTCTGTTTTTAAGCGTTTTAGCAGGGTTATTGGTGTTTTTTGACGGTTTTTCACTGTTTTTAAACGTTTTAGCAGGGTTATTGGTGCTTTTTGACGGTTTTTCACTGTTTTTAATCGTTTTAGCAGGGTTATTGGTGTTTTTTGACTGTTTTTCACTGTTTTTAAGCGTTTCAGCAGGGTTATTGGTGTTTTTTGACGGTTTTTCACTGTTTTTAAGTGTTTAAGCAGGGTTATTGGTGTTTTTTGTCGGTTTTTCACTGTTTTTAAGTGTTTTAGCAGGGTTATTGGTGTTTTTTGACGGTTTTTCACTGTTTTTAAGCATTTTAGCAGTGTTATTGATGTTTTTTAACGGTTTTTCACTGTTTTCAAGCGTTTTAGCAGGGTAATTGGTGTTTTTTTATGGTTTTTCACTGTTTTTGAGCGTTTTAGCAGGGTTATCGGTGTTTTTTGACGGTTTTTTAATGTTTTTAAGCGTTTTAGCAGGGTTATTGGTGTTTTTTGACGGTTTTTCACTGTTTTTAGGCGTTTTAGCAGAGTAATTGGTGTTTTTTGACGGTTTTTCACTGTTTTTTAACGTTTTAGCAGGGTTATTGGTGTTTTTTGACGGTTTTTCACTGTTTTTAAGAGTTTTAGCAGGGTTATTGGTGTTTTTAGACGGTTTTTTACTGTTTTTAAGCGTTTTAGCAGGGTTATTGGTGTTTTTTGACGGTTTTTCACCGTTTTTATTCGTTTTAGCAGGGTTATTGGTGTTTTTTGACTGTTTTTCACTGTTTTTAAGCGTTTTAGCAGGGTTATTTGTGTTTTTTGACGGTTTTTCACTGTTTTTAAGCGTTCTAGCAGGGTTGTTGGTGTTTTTTGACGGTTTTTCTCTGTTTTTAAGCGTTTTAGCAGGGTTATTGATGTTTTTTGAAGGTTTTTCACTGTTTTTAAGCGTTTTAGCAGGGTTATTGGTGTTTGTTGACGGTTTTTCACTGTTTTTAAACGTTTTAGCAGGGTTATTGGTGTTTTTTGACGGTTTCTCACCGTTTTTAATCGTTTTAGCAGGGTTATTGGTGTTTTTCGACGGTTTTTCAATGTTTTTAAGCGTTTTAGCAGGGTTATTGGTGTTTTTTGACGGTTTTTCACTGTTTTTAGGCGTTTTAGCAGAGTAATTTGTGTTTTTTGACGGTTTTTCACTGTTTTTTAACGTTTTAGCAGGGTTATTGGTGTTTTTTGACGGTTTTTCACTGTTTTTAAGCGTTTTAGCAGGGTTATTGGTGTTTTTTGACGGTTTTTCACTGTTTTTAAGCGTTTTAGCAGGGTTATTGGTGTTTTTTGACGGTTTTTCACTGTTTTTAAGCGTTTCAGCAGGGTTATTGGTGTTTTTTGACGGTTTTTCACTGTTTTTAAGCGTTTTTGCAAGGTTATTGGTGTTTTTTGACGGTTTTTCACTGTTTTTAGGCGTTTTAGCAGGGTTATTGGTGTTTTTTGACGGTTTTTCACTGTTTTTAAGCGTTTTAGCAGGGTTATTGGTGTTTTTTGACGGGTTTTTACTGTTTTTAAGCGTTTTAGCAGGGTTATTGGTGTTTTTTTACGGGTTTTCACTGTTTTTAAGAATTTTAGCAGGGTTATTGGTGTTTTTTGACGGTTTTTCACTGTTTTTAAGCGTTTCAGCAGGGTTATTGGTGTTTTTTGACGGGTTTTCACTGTTTTTAAGCGTTCTAGCAGGGTTGTTGGTGTTTTTTGACTGTTTTTCTCTGTTTTTAAGCGTTTTAGCAGGGTTATTGGTGTTTTTTGACGGTTTTTCACTGTTTTTAAGCGTTTTAGCAGGGTTATTGGTGTTTTTTGACGGTTTTTCACTGTTTTTAAGCGTTTCAGCAGGGTTATTGGTGTTTTTTGACGGTTTTTCACTGTTTTCAAGCGTTTTAGCAGTGTTATTGATGTTTTTTGACGTTTTTCATTGTATTTAAGCGTTTTAGCAGGGTTATTGGTGTTTTTTGACGGTTTTTCACTGCTTTTAAGCGTTTTAGCAGGGTTATTGGTGTTTTTTGACGGTTTTTCACTGTTTATAAGCGTTTTAGCAGGGTTATTGGTGTTTTTTGGAGGTTTTTCCCTGTTTTTAAGCGTTTTAGCAGTGTTATTGATGTTTTTCAACGGTTTTTCACTGTTTTTAGGCGTTTTAGCAGGGTAATTGGTGTTTTTTTACGGTTTTTCACTGTTTTTAAGCGTTTTAGCAGGGTTATTGGTGTTTTTTGACGGTTTTTCAATGTTTTTAAGCGTTTTAGCAGGGTTATTGGTGTTTTTTGACGGTTTTTCACTGTTTTTTAACGTTTTAGCAGGGTTATTGGTGTTTTTTGACGGTTTTTCACTGTTTTTAAGCGTTTTAGCAGGGTTATTGGTGTTTTTTGACGGTTTTTTACTGTTTTTAAGCGTTTTAGCAGGGTTATTGGTGTTTTTTGACGGTTTTTCACCGTTTTTAATCGTTTTAGCAGGGTTATTGGTGTTTTTTGACTGTTTTTCACTGTTTTTAAGCGTTTTAGCAGGGTTATTTGTGTTTTTTGACGGTTTATCACTGTTTTTAAGCGTTCTAGCAGGGTTGTTGGTGTTTTTTGACGGTTTTTCTCTGTTTTTAAGCGTTTTAGCAGGGTTATTGGTGTTTTTTGACGTTTTTCACTGTTTTTAAGCGTTTTAGCAGGGTTATTGGTGTTTTTTGACTGTTTTTCACTGTTTTTAAGCGTTTTAGCAGGGTTATTGGTGTTTTTTGACGTTTTTCACTGTTTTTAAGCGTTTTAGCAGGGTTATTGGTGTTTTTTGACGGTTTTTCACAGTTTTTAAGCGTTTCAGCAGGGTTATTGGTGTTTTTTGACGGGTTTTCACTGTTTTTAAGCGTTCTAGCAGGGTTGTTGGTGTTTTTTGACTGTTTTTCTCTGTTTTTAAGCGTTTTAGCAGGGTTATTGGTGTTTTTTGACGGTTTTTCACTGTTTTTAAGCGTTTCAGCAGGGTTATTGGTGTTTTTTGACGGGTTTTCACTGTTTTTAAGCGTTCTAGCAGGGTTGTTGGTGTTTTTTGACTGTTTTTCTCTGTTTTTAAGCGTTTTAGCAGGGTTATTGGTGTTTTTTGACGGTTTTTCACTGTTTTTAAGCGTTTTAGCAGGGTTATTGGTGTTTTTTGACTGTTTTTCACTGTTTTTAAGCGTTTCAGCAGGGTTATTGGTGTTTTTTGACGGTTTTTCACTGTTTTCAAGCGTTTTAGCAGTGTTATTGATGTTTTTTGACGTTTTTCATTGTATTTAAGCGTTTTAGCAGGGTTATTGGTGTTTTTTGACGGTTTTTCACTGCTTTTAAGCGTTTTAGCAGGGTTATTGGTGTTTTTTGACGGTTTTTCACTGTTTATAAGCGTTTTAGCAGGGTTATTGGTGTTTTTTGGAGGTTTTTCACTGTTTTTAAGCGTTTTAGCAGTGTTATTGATTTTTTTCAACGGTTTTTCACTGTTTTTAGGCGTTTTAGCAGGGTAATTGGTGTTTTTTTACGGTTTTTCACTGTTTTTAAGCGTTTTAGCAGGGTTATTGGTGTTTTTTGACGGTTTTTCAATGTTTTTAAGCGTTTTAGCAGGGTTATTGGTGTTTTTTGACGGTTTTTCACTGTTTTTAGGCGTTTTAGCAGAGTAATTGGTGTTTTTTGACGGTTTTTCACTGTTTTTTAACGTTTTAGCAGGGTTATTGGTGTTTTTTGACGGTTTTTCACTGTTTTTAAGCGTTTTAGCAGGGTTATTGGTGTTTTTTGACGGTTTTTTACTGTTTTTAAGCGTTTTAGCAGGGTTATTGGTGTTTTTTGACGGTTTTTCACCGTTTTTAATCGTTTTAGCAGGGTTATTGGTGTTTTTTGACTGTTTTTCACTGTTTTTAAGCGTTTTAGCAGGGTTATTTGTGTTTTTTGACGGTTTATCACTGTTTTTAAGCGTTCTAGCAGGGTTGTTGGTGTTTTTTGACGGTTTTTCTCTGTTTTTAAGCGTTTTAGCAGGGTTATTGGTGTTTTTTGACGTTTTTCACTGTTTTTAAGCGTTTTAGCAGGGTTATTGGTGTTTTTTGACTGTTTTTCACTGTTTTTAAGCGTTTTAGCAGGGTTATTGGTGTTTTTTGACGTTTTTCACTGTTTTTAAGCGTTTTAGCAGGGTTATTGGTGTTTTTTGACGGTTTTTCACTGTTTTTAAGCGTTTCAGCAGGGTTATTGGTGTTTTTTGACGGGTTTTCACTGTTTTTAAGCGTTCTAGCAGGGTTGTTGGTGTTTTTTGACTGTTTTTCTCTGTTTTTAAGCGTTTTAGCAGGGTTATTGGTGTTTTTTGACGGTTTTTCACTTTTTTAAGCGTTTTAGCAGGGTTATTGGTGTTTTTTGACGGTTTTTCACTGTTTTTAAGCGTTTCAGCAGGGTTATTGGTGTTTTTTGACGGTTTTTAACTGTTTTCAAGCGTTTTAGCAGTGTTATTGATGTTTTTTGACGTTTTTCATTGTTTTTAAGCGTTTTAGCAGGGTTATTGGTGTTTTTTGACGGTTTTTCACTGTTTTTAAGCGTTTTAGCAGGGTTATTGGTGTTTTTTGACGGTTTTTCACTGTTTATAAGCGTTTTAGCAGGGTTATTGGTGTTTTTCGACGGTTTTTCACTGTTTTTAAGCGTTTTAGCAGTGTTATTGATGTTTTTCAACGGTTTTTCACTGTTTTTAAGCGTTTTAGCAGGGTAATTGGTGTTTTTTTACGGTTTTTCACTGTTTTTAAGCGTTTTAGCAGGGTTATTGGTGTTTTTTGACGGTTTTTCAATGTTTTTAAGCGTTTTAGCAGGGTTATTGGTGTTTTTTGACGGTTTTTCACTGTTTTTAGGCGTTTTAGCAGAGTAATTGGTGTTTTTTGACGGTTTTTCACTGTTTTTTAACGTTTTAGCAGGGTTATTGGTGTTTTTTGACGGTTTTTCACTGTTTTTAAGCGTTTTAGCAGGGTTATTGGTGTTTTTTGACGGTTTTTTACTGTTTTTAAGCGTTTTAGCAGGGTTGTTGGTGTTTTTTGACGGTTTTTCTCTGTTTTTAAGCGTTTTAGCAGGGTTATTGATGTTTTTTGACGGTTTTTCACTGTTTTTAAGCGTTTTAGCAGGGTTATTGGTGTTTTTTGACGGTTTTTCACTGTTTTTAAGCGTTTTAGCAGGGTTATTGGTGTTTTTTGACGGTTTTTCACTGTTTTTAAGCGTTTCAGCGGGATTATTGGTGTTTTTTGACGGTTTTTCACTGTTTTTAAGCGTTTTTGCAAGGTTATTGGTGTTTTTTGACGGTTTTTCACTGTTTTTAAGCGTTTTAGCAGGGTTATTGGTGTTTTTTAACGGTTTTTCACTGTTTTTGAGCGTTTTAGCAGGGTAATTGGTGTTTTTTTACGGTTTTTCACTGTTTTTAAGCGTTTTAGCAGGGTTATTGGTGTTTTTTGACGGTTTTCCACTGTTTTTAAGCGTTTTAGCAGGGTTATTGGTGTTTTTTGACGGTTTTTCACTGTTTTTAAGCGTTTTAGCAGTGTTATTGATGTTTTTTGACGTTTTTCATTGTTTTTAACCGTTTTAGCAGGGTTATTGGTGTTTTTTGACTGGTTTTCACTGCTTTTAAGCGTTTTAGCAGGGTTATTGGTGTTTTTTGACGGTTTTTCACTGTTCTTAAGCGTTTTAGCAGGGTTATTTGTGTTTTTTGACGGTTTTTCTCTGTTTTTAAGCGTTTTAGCAGGGTTATTGATGTTTTTTGACGGGTTTTCTCTGTTTTTAAGCGTTTTAGCAGGGTTATTGGTGTTTTTTGACGGTTTTTCACTGTTTTTAAACGTTTTAGCAGGGTTATTGGTGCTTTTTGACGGTTTTTCACTGTTTTTAATCGTTTTAGCAGGGTTATTGGTGTTTTTTGACTGTTTTTCACTGTTTTTAAGCGTTTCAGCAGGGTTATTGGTGTTTTTTGACGGTTTTTCACTGTTTTTAAGTGTTTAAGCAGGGTTATTGGTGTTTTTTGTCGGTTTTTTACTGTTTTTAAGTGTTTTAGCAGGGTTATTGGTGTTTTTTGACGGTTTTTCACTGTTTTTAAGCATTTTAGCAGTGTTATTGATGTTTTTTAACGGTTTTTCACTGTTTTCAAGCGTTTTAGCAGGGTAATTGGTGTTTTTTTACGGTTTTTCACTGTTTTTGAGCGTTTTAGCAGGGTTATCGGTGTTTTTTGACGGTTTTTTAATGTTTTTAAGCGTTTTAGCAGGGTTATTGGTGTTTTTTGACGGTTTTTCACTGTTTTTAGGCGTTTTAGCAGAGTAATTGGTGTTTTTTGACGGTTTTTCACTGTTTTTTAACGTTTTAGCAGGGTTATTGTTGTTTTTTGACGGTTTTTCACTGTTTTTAAGAGTTTTAGCAGGGTTATTGGTGTTTTTAGACGGTTTTTTACTGTTTTTAAGCGTTTTAGCAGGGTTATTGGTGTTTTTTGACGGTTTTTCACCGTTTTTATTCGTTTTAGCAGGGTTATTGGTGTTTTTTGACTGTTTTTCACTGTTTTTAAGCGTTTTAGCAGGGTTATTTGTGTTTTTTGACGGTTTTTCACTGTTTTTAAGCGTTCTAGCAGGGTTGTTGGTGTTTTTTGACGGTTTTTCTCTGTTTTTAAGCGTTTTAGCAGGGTTATTGATGTTTTTTGAAGGTTTTTCACTGTTTTTAAGCGTTTTAGCAGGGTTATTGGTGTTTGTTGACGGTTTTTCACTGTTTTTAAACGTTTTAGCAGGGTTATTGGTGTTTTTTGACGGTTTCTCACCGTTTTTAATCGTTTTAGCAGGGTTATTGGTGTTTTTCGACGGTTTTTCAATGTTTTTAAGCGTTTTAGCAGGGTTATTGGTGTTTTTTGACGGTTTTTCACTGTTTTTAGGCGTTTTAGCAGAGTAATTTGTGTTTTTTGACGGTTTTTCACTGTTTTTTAACGTTTTAGCAGGGTTATTGGTGTTTTTTGACGGTTTTTCACTGTTTTTAAGCGTTTTAGCAGGGTTATTGGTGTTTTTTGACGGTTTTTCACTGTTTTTAAGCGTTTTAGCAGGGTTATTGGTGTTTTTTGACGGTTTTTCACTGTTTTTAAGCGTTTCAGCAAGGTTATTGGTGTTTTTTGACGGTTTTTCACTGTTTTTAAGCGTTTTTGCAAGGTTATTGGTGTTTTTTGACGGTTTTTCACTGTTTTTAAGCGTTTTAGCAGGGTTATTGGTGTTTTTTGACGGTTTTTCACTGTTTTTAAGCGTTTTAGCAGGGTTATTGGTGTTTTTTGACGGGTTTTTACTGTTTTTAAGCGTTTTAGCAGGGTTATTGGTGTTTTTTTACGGGTTTTCACTGTTTTTAAGAATTTTAGCAGGGTTATTGGTGTTTTTTGACGGTTTTTCACTGTTTTTAAGCGTTTCAGCAGGGTTATTGGTGTTTTTTGACGGGTTTTCACTGTTTTTAAGCGTTCTAGCAGGGTTGTTGGTGTTTTTTGACTGTTTTTCTCTGTTTTTAAGCGTTCTAGCAGGGTTGTTGGTGTTTTTTGACGGTTTTTCTCTGTTTTTAAGCGTTTTAGCAGGGTTATTGATGTTTTTTGAAGGTTTTTCACTGTTTTTAAGCGTTTTAGCAGGGTTATTGGAGTTTGTTGACGGTTTTTCACTGTTTTTAAACGTTTTAGCAGGGTAATTGGTGTTTTTTGACGGTTTCTCACCGTTTTTAATCGTTTTAGCAGGGTTATTGGTGTTTTTCGACGGTTTTTCAATGTTTTTAAGCGTTTTAGCAGGGTTATTGGTGTTTTTTGACGGTTTTTCACTGTTTTTAGGCGTTTTAGCAGAGTAATTTGTGTTTTTTGACGGTTTTTCACTGTTTTTTAACGTTTTAGCAGGGTTATTGGTGTTTTTTGACGGTTTTTCACTGTTTTTAAGCGTTTTAGCAGGGTTATTGGTGTTTTTTGACGGTTTTTCACTGTTTTTAAGCGTTTTAGCAGGGTTATTGGTGTTTTTTGACGGTTTTTCACTGTTTTTAAGCGTTTCAGCAAGGTTATTGGTGTTTTTTGACGGTTTTTCACTGTTTTTAAGCGTTTTTGCAAGGTTATTGGTGTTTTTTGACGGTTTTTCACTGTTTTTAAGCGTTTTAGCAGGG
Source organism: Styela clava (assembly GCF_964204865.1). Taxonomy (NCBI): domain Eukaryota; kingdom Metazoa; phylum Chordata; class Ascidiacea; order Stolidobranchia; family Styelidae; genus Styela; species Styela clava. Next base: position 31,105 of record NW_027556531.1, read on the forward strand.
TTATTGGTGTTTTTTGACGGTTTTTCACTGTTTTTAAGCGTTTTAGCAGGGTTATTGGTGTTTTTTGACGGGTTTTTACTGTTTTTAAACGTTTTAGCAGGGTTATTGGTGTTTTTTTACGGGTTTTCACTGTTTTTAAGAATTTTAGCAGGGTTATTGGTGTTTTTTGACGGTTTTTCACTGTTTTTAAGCGTTTCAGCAGGGTTATTGGTGTTTTTTGACGGGTTTTCACTGTTTTTAAGCGTTCTAGCAGGGTTGTTGGTGTTTTTTGACTGTTTTTCTCTGTTTTTAAGCGTTTTAGCAGGGTTATTGGTGTTTTTTGACGGTTTTTCACTGTTTTTAAGCGTTTTAGCAGGGTTATTGGTGTTTTTTGACGGTTTTTCACTGTTTTTAAGCGTTTCAGCAGGGTTATTGGTGTTTTTTGACGGTTTTTCACTGTTTTCAAGCGTTTTAGCAGTGTTATTGATGTTTTTTGACGTTTTTCATTGTATTTAAGCGTTTTAGCAGGGTTATTGGTGTTTTTTGACGGTTTTTCACTGCTTTTAAGCGTTTTAGCAGGGTTATTGGTGTTTTTTGACGGTTTTTCACTGTTTATAAGCGTTTTAGCAGGGTTATTGGTGTTTTTTGGAGGTTTTTCACTGTTTTTAAGCGTTTTAGCAGTGTTATTGATGTTTTTCAACGGTTTTTCACTGTTTTTAGGCGTTTTAGCAGGGTAATTGGTGTTTTTTTACGGTTTTTCACTGTTTTTAAGCGTTTTAGCAGGGTTATTGGTGTTTTTTGACGGTTTTTCAATGTTTTTAAGCGTTTTAGCAGGGTTATTGGTGTTTTTTGACGGTTTTTCACTGTTTTTAGGCGTTTTAGCAGAGTAATTGGTGTTTTTTGACGGTTTTTCACTGTTTTTTAACGTTTTAGCAGGGTTATTGGTGTTTTTTGACGGTTTTTCACTGTTTTTAAGCGTTTTAGCAGGGTTATTGGTGTTTTTTGACGTTTTTTTACTGTTTTTAAGCGTTTTAGCAGGGTTATTGGTGTTTTTTGACGGTTTTTCACCGTTTTTAATCGTTTTAGCAGGGTTATTGGTGTTTTTTGACTGTTTTTCACTGTTTTTAAGCGTTTTAGCAGGGTTATTTGTGTTTTTTGACGGTTTATCACTGTTTTTAAGCGTTCTAGCAGGGTTGTTGGTGTTTTTTGACGGTTTTTCTCTGTTTTTAAGCGTTTTAGCAGGGTTATTGGTGTTTTTTGACGTTTTTCACTGTTTTTAAGCGTTTTAGCAGGGTTATTGGTGTTTTTTGACTGTTTTTCACTGTTTTTAAGCGTTTTAGCAGGGTTATTGGTGTTTTTTGACGTTTTTCACTGTTTTTAAGCGTTTTAGCAGGGTTATTGGTGTTTTTTGACGGTTTTTCACTGTTTTTAAGCGTTTCAGCAGGGTTATTGGTGTTTTTTGACGGGTTTTCACTGTTTTTAAGCGTTCTAGCAGGGTTGTTGGTGTTTTTTGACTGTTTTTCTCTGTTTTTAAGCGTTTTAGCAGGGTTTTTGGTGTTTTTTGACGGTTTTTCACTTTTTTAAGCGTTTTAGCAGGGTTATTGGTGTTTTTTGACGGTTTTTCACTGTTTTTAAGCGTTTCAGCAGGGTTATTGGTGTTTTTTGACGGTTTTTAACTGTTTTCAAGCGTTTTAGCAGTGTTATTGATGTTTTTTGACGTTTTTCATTGTTTTTAAGCGTTTTAGCAGGGTTATTGGTGTTTTTTGACGGTTTTTCACTGTTTTTAAGCGTTTTAGCAGGGTTATTGGTGTTTTTTGACGGTTTTTCACTGTTTATAAGCGTTTTAGCAGGGTTATTGGTGTTTTTTGACGGTTTTTCACTGTTTTTAAGCGTTTTAGCAGTGTTATTGATATTTTTCAACGGTTTTTCACTGTTTTTAAGCGTTTTAGCAGGGTAATTGGTGTTTTTTTACGATTTTTCACTGTTTTTAAGCGTTTTAGCAGGGTTATTGGTGTTTTTTGACGGTTTTTCAATGTTTTTAAGCGTTTAGCAGGGTTATTGGTGTTTTTTGACGGTTTTTCACTGTTTTTAGGCGTTTTAGCAGAGTAATTGGTGTTTTTTGACGGTTTTTCACTGATTTTTAACGTTTTAGCAGGGTTATTGGTGTTTTTTGACGGTTTTTCACTGTTTTTAAGCGTTTTAGCAGGGTTATTGGTGTTTTTTGACGGTTTTTTACTGTTTTTAAGCGTTTTAGCAGGGTTGTTGGTGTTTTTTGACGGTTTTTCTCTGTTTTTAAGCGTTTTAGCAGGGTTATTGATGTTTTTTGACGGTTTTTCACTGTTTTTAAGCGTTTTAGCAGGGTTATTGGTGTTTTTTGACGGTTTTTCACTGTTTTTAAGCGTTTTAGCAGGGTTATTGGTGTTTTTTGACGGTTTTTCACTGTTTTTAAGCGTTTCAGCTGGGTTATTGGTGTTTTTTGACGGTTTTTCACTGTTTTTAAGCGTTTTTGCAAGGTTATTGGTGTTTTTTGACGGTTTTTCACTGTTTTTAAGCGTTTTAGCAGGGTTATTGGTGTTTTTTAACGGTTTTTCACTGTTTTTGAGCGTTTTAGCAGGGTAATTGGTGTTTTTTTACGGTTTTTCATTGTTTTTAAGCGTTTTAGCAGGGTTATTGGTGTTTTTTGACGGTTTTTCAATGTTTTTAAGCGTTTTAGCAGGGTTATTGGTGTTTTTTGACGGTTTTTCACTGTTTTTAGGCGTTTTAGCAGAGTAATTGGTGTTTTTTGACGGTTTTTCACTGTTTTTTAACGTTTTAGCAGGGTTATTGGTGTTTTTTGACGGTTTTTCACTGTTTTTAAGCGTTTTAGCAGGGTTATTGGTGTTTTTTGAAGGTTTTTTACTGTTTTTAAGCGTTTTAGCAGGGTTGTTGGTGTTTTTTGACGGTTTTTCTCTGTTTTTAAGCGTTTTAGCAGGGTTATTGATGTTTTTTGACGGTTTTTCACTGTTTTTAAGCGTTTTAGCAGGGTTATTGGTGTTTTTTGACGGTTTTTCACTGTTTTTAAGCGTTTTAGCAGGGTTATTGGTGTTTTTTGACGGTTTTTCACTGTTTTTAAGCGTTTCAGCGGGGTTATTGGTGTTTTTTGACGGTTTTTCACTGTTTTTAAGCGTTTTTGCAAGGTTATTGGTGTTTTTTGACGGTTTTTCACTGTTTTTAAGCGTTTTAGCAGGGTTATTGGTGTTTTTTAACGGTTTTTCACTGTTTTTGAGCGTTTTAGCAGGGTAATTGGTGTTTTTTTACGGTTTTTCACTGTTTTTAAGCGTTTTAGCAGGGTTATTGGTGTTTTTTGACGGTTTTCCACTGTTTTTAAGCGTTTTAGCAGGGTTATTGGTGTTTTTTGACGGTTTTTCACTGTTTTTAAGCGTTTTAGCAGTGTTATTGATGTTTTTTGACGTTTTTCATTGTTTTTAACCGTTTTAGCAGGGTTATTGGTGTTTTTTGACTGGTTTTCACTGCTTTTAAGCGTTTTAGCAGGGTTATTGGTGTTTTTTGACGGTTTTTCACTGTTCTTAAGCGTTTTAGCAGGGTTATTTGTGTTTTTTGACGGTTTTTCTCTGTTTTTAAGCGTTTTAGCAGGGTTATTGATGTTTTTTGACGGGTTTTCTCTGTTTTTAAGCGTTTTAGCAGGGTTATTGGTGTTTTTTGACGGTTTTTCACTGTTTTTAAACGTTTTAGCAGGGTTATTGGTGCTTTTTGACGGTTTTTCACTGTTTTTAATCGTTTTAGCAGGGTTATTGGTGTTTTTTGACTGTTTTTCACTGTTTTTAAGCGTTTCAGCAGGGTTATTGGTGTTTTTTGACGGTTTTTCACTGTTTTTAAGTGTTTAAGCAGGGTTATTGGTGTTTTTTGTCGGTTTTTCACTGTTTTTAAGCATTTTAGCAGTGTTATTGATGTTTTTTAACGGTTTTTCACTGTTTTCAAGCGTTTTAGCAGGGTAATTGGTGTTTTTTTACGGTTTTTCACTGTTTTTGAGCGTTTTAGCAGGGTTATCGGTGTTTTTTGACGGTTTTTTAATGTTTTTAAGCGTTTTAGCAGGGTTATTGGTGTTTTTTGACGGTTTTTCACTATTTTTAGGCGTTTTAGCAGAGTAATTGGTGTTTTTTGACGGTTTTTCACTGTTTTTTAACGTTTTAGCAGGGTTATTGGTGTTTTTTGACGGTTTTTCACTGTTTTTAAGAGTTTTAGCAGGGTTATTGGTGTTTTTAGACGGTTTTTTACTGTTTTTAAGCGTTTTAGCAGGGTTATTGGTGTTTTTTGACGGTTTTTCACCGTTTTTATTCGTTTTAGCAGGGTTATTGGTGTTTTTTGACTGTTTTTCACTGTTTTTAAGCGTTTTAGCAGGGTTATTTGTGTTTTTTGACGGTTTTTCACTGTTTTTAAGCGTTCTAGCAGGGTTGTTGGTGTTTTTTGACGGTTTTTCTCTGTTTTTAAGCGTTTTAGCAGGGTTATTGATGTTTTTTGAAGGTTTTTCACTGTTTTTAAGCGTTTTAGCAGGGTTGTTGGTGTTTTTTGACGGTTTTTCTCTGTTTTTAAGTGTTTAAGCAGGGTTATTGGTGTTTTTTGTCGGTTTTTCACTGTTTTTAAGCATTTTAGCAGTGTTATTGATGTTTTTTAACGGTTTTTCACTGTTTTCAAGCGTTTTAGCAGGGTAATTGGTGTTTTTTTACGGTTTTTCACTGTTTTTGAGCGTTTTAGCAGGGTTATCGGTGTTTTTTGACGGTTTTTAATGTTTTTAAGCGTTTTAGCAGGGTTATTGGTGTTTTTTGACGGTTTTTCACTGTTTTTAGGCGTTTTAGCAGAGTAATTGGTGTTTTTTGACGGTTTTTCACTGTTTTTTAACGTTTTAGCAGGGTTATTGGTGTTTTTTGACGGTTTTTCACTGTTTTTAAGAGTTTTAGCAGGGTTATTGGTGTTTTTAGACGGTTTTTTACTGTTTTTAAGCGTTTTAGCAGGGTTATTGGTGTTTTTTGACGGTTTTTCACCGTTTTTATTCGTTTTAGCAGGGTTATTGGTGTTTTTTGACTGTTTTTCACTGTTTTTAAGCGTTTTAGCAGGGTTATTTGTGTTTTTTGACGGTTTTTCACTGTTTTTAAGCGTTCTAGCAGGGTTGTTGGTGTTTTTTGACGGTTTTTCTCTGTTTTTAAGCGTTTTAGCAGGGTTATTGATGTTTTTTGAAGGTTTTTCACTGTTTTTAAGCGTTTTAGCAGGGTTATTGGTGTTTGTTGACGGTTTTTCACTGTTTTTAAACGTTTTAGCAGGGTTATTGGTGTTTTTTGACGGTTTCTCACCGTTTTTAATCGTTTTAGCAGGGTTATTGGTGTTTTTCGACGGTTTTTCAATGTTTTTAAGCGTTTTAGCAGGGTTATTGGTGTTTTTTGACGGTTTTTCACTGTTTTTAGGCGTTTTAGCAGAGTAATTTGTGTTTTTTGACGGTTTTTCACTGTTTTTTAACGTTTTAGCAGGGTTATTGGTGTTTTTTGACGGTTTTTCACTGTTTTTAAGCGTTTTAGCAGGGTTATTGGTGTTTTTTGACGGTTTTTCACTGTTTTTAAGCGTTTTAGCAGGGTTATTGGTGTTTTTTGACGGTTTTTCACTGTTTTTAAGCGTTTCAGCAGGGTTATTGGTGTTTTTTGACGGTTTTTCACTGTTTTTAAGCGTTTTTGCAAGGTTATTGGTGTTTTTTGACGGTTTTTCACTGTTTTTAAGCGTTTTAGCAGGGTTATTGGTGTTTTTTGACGGTTTTTCACTGTTTTTAAGCGTTTTAGCAGGGTTATTGGTGTTTTTTGACGGGTTTTTACTGTTTTTAAGCGTTTTAGCAGGGTTATTGGTGTTTTTTTACGGGTTTTCACTGTTTTTAAGAATTTTAGCAGGGTTATTGGTGTTTTTTGACGGTTTTTCACTGTTTTTAAGCGTTTCAGCAGGGTTATTGGTGTTTTTTGACGGGTTTTCACTGTTTTTAAGCGTTCTAGCAGGGTTGTTGGTGTTTTTTGACTGTTTTTCTCTGTTTTTAAGCGTTTTAGCAGGGTTATTGGTGTTTTTTGACGGTTTTTCACTGTTTTTAAGCGTTTTAGCAGGGTTATTGGTGTTTTTTGACGGTTTTTCACTGTTTTTAAGCGTTTCAGCAGGGTTATTGGTGTTTTTTGACGGTTTTTCACTGTTTTCAAGCGTTTTAGCAGTGTTATTGATGTTTTTTGACGTTTTTCATTGTATTTAAGCGTTTTAGCAGGGTTATTGGTGTTTTTTGACGGTTTTTCACTGCTTTTAAGCGTTTTAGCAGGGTTATTGGTGTTTTTTGACGGTTTTTCACTGTTTATAAGCGTTTTAGCAGGGTTATTGGTGTTTTTTGGAGGTTTTTCACTGTTTTTAAGCGTTTTAGCAGTGTTATTGATGTTTTTCAACGGTTTTTCACTGTTTTTAGGCGTTTTAGCAGGGTAATTGGTGTTTTTTTACGGTTTTTCACTGTTTTTAAGCGTTTTAGCAGGGTTATTGGTGTTTTTTGACGGTTTTTCAATGTTTTTAAGCGTTTTAGCAGGGTTATTGGTGTTTTTTGACGGTTTTTCACTGTTTTTAGGCGTTTTAGCAGAGTAATTGGTGTTTTTTGACGGTTTTTCACTGTTTTTTAACGTTTTAGCAGGGTTATTGGTGTTTTTTGACGGTTTTTCACTGTTTTTAAGCGTTTTAGCAGGGTTATTGGTGTTTTTTGACGGTTTTTTACTGTTTTTAAGCGTTTTAGCAGGGTTATTGGTGTTTTTTGACGGTTTTTCACCGTTTTTAATCGTTTTAGCAGGGTTATTGGTGTTTTTTGACTGTTTTTCACTGTTTTTAAGCGTTTTAGCAGGGTTATTTGTGTTTTTTGACGGTTTATCACTGTTTTTAAGCGTTCTAGCAGGGTTGTTGGTGTTTTTTGACGGTTTTTCTCTGTTTTTAAGCGTTTTAGCAGGGTTATTGGTGTTTTTTGACGTTTTTCACTGTTTTTAAGCGTTTTAGCAGGGTTATTGGTGTTTTTTGACTGTTTTTCACTGTTTTTAAGCGTTTTAGCAGGGTTATTGGTGTTTTTTGACGTTTTTCACTGTTTTTAAGCGTTTTAGCAGGGTTATTGGTGTTTTTTGACGGTTTTTCACTGTTTTTAAGCGTTTCAGCAGGGTTATTGGTGTTTTTTGACGGGTTTTCACTGTTTTTAAGCGTTCTAGCAGGGTTGTTGGTGTTTTTTGACTGTTTTTCTCTGTTTTTAAGCGTTTTAGCAGGGTTATTGGTGTTTTTTGACGGTTTTTCACTGTTTTTAAGCGTTTTAGCAGGGTTATTGGTGTTTTTTGACGGTTTTTCACTGTTTTTAAGCGTTTTAGCAGGGTTATTGGTGTTTTTTGACGGGTTTTTACTGTTTTTAAGCGTTTTAGCAGGGTTATTGGTGTTTTTTTACGGGTTATCACTGTTTTTAAGAATTTTAGCAGGGTTATTGGTGTTTTTTGACGGTTTTTCACTGTTTTTAAGCGTTTCAGCAGGGTTATTGGTGTTTTTTGACGGGTTTTCACTGTTTTTAAGCGTTCTAGCAGGGTTGTTGGTGTTTTTTGACTGTTTTTCTCTGTTTTTAAGCGTTTCAGCAGGGTTATTGGTGTTTTTTGACGGTTTTTCACTGTTTTCAAGCGTTTTAGCAGTGTTATTGATGTTTTTTGACGTTTTTCATTGTATTTAAGCGTTTTAGCAGGGTTATTGGTGTTTTTTGACGGTTTTTCACTGCTTTTAAGCGTTTTAGCAGGGTTATTGGTGTTTTTTGACGGTTTTTCACTGTTTATAAGCGTTTTAGCAGGGTTATTCGTGTTTTTTGGAGGTTTTTCACTGTTTTTAAGCGTTTTAGCAGTGTTATTGATGTTTTTCATAGGTTTTTCACTGTTTTTAGGCGTTTTAGCAGGGTAATTGGTGTTTTTTTACGGTTTTTCACTGTTTTTAAGCGTTTTAGCAGGGTTATTGGTGTTTTTTGACGGTTTTTCAATGTTTTTAAGCGTTTTAGCAGGGTTATTGGTGTTTTTTGACGGTTTTTCACTGTTTTTAGGCGTTTTAGCAGAGTAATTGGTGTTTTTTGACGGTTTTTCACTGCTTTTTAACGTTTTAGCAGGGTTATTGGTGTTTTTTGACGGTTTTTCACTGTTTTTAAGCGTTTTAGCAGGGTTATTGGTGTTTTTTGACGGTTTTTTACTGTTTTTAAGCGTTTTAGCAGGGTTATTGATGTTTTTCAACGGTTTTTCACTGTTTTTAGGCGTTTTAGCAGGGTAATTGGTGTTTTTTTACGGTTTTTCACTGTTTTTAAGCGTTTTAGCAGGGTTATTGGTGTTTTTTGACGGTTTTTCAATGTTTTTAAGCGTTTTAGCAGGGTTATTGGTGTTTTTTGACGGTTTTTCACTGTTTTTAGGCGTTTTAGCAGAGTAATTGGTGTTTTTTGACGGTTTTTCACTGTTTTTTAACGTTTTAGCAGGGTTATTGGTGTTTTTTGACGGTTTTTCACTGTTTTTAAGCGTTTTAGCAGGGTTATTGGTGTTTTTTGACGGTTTTTTACTGTTTTTAAGCGTTTTAGCAGGGTTATTGGTGTTTTTTGACGGTTTTTCACCGTTTTTAATCGTTTTAGCAGGGTTATTGGTGTTTTTTGACTGTTTTTCACTGTTTTTAAGCGTTTTAGCAGGGTTATTTGTGTTTTTAACGGTTTATCACTGTTTTTAAGCGTTCTAGCAGGGTTGTTGGTGTTTTTTGACGGTTTTTCTCTGTTTTTAAGCGTTTTAGCAGGGTTATTGGTGTTTTTTGACGTTTTTCACTGTTTTTAAGCGTTTTAGCAGGGTTATTGGTGTTTTTTGACTGTTTTTCACTGTTTTTAAGCGTTTTAGCAGGGTTATTGGTGTTTTTTGACGTTTTTCACTGTTTTTAAGCGTTTTAGCAGGGTTATTGGTGTTTTTTGACGGTTTTTCACTGTTTTTAAGCGTTTCAGCAGGGTTATTGGTGTTTTTTGACGGGTTTTCACTGTTTTTAAGCGTTCTAGCAGGGTTGTTGGTGTTTTTTGACTGTTTTTCTCTGTTTTTAAGCGTTTTAGCAGGGTTATTGGTGTTTTTTGACGGTTTTTCACTTTTTTAAGCGTTTTAGCAGGGTTATTGGTGTTTTTTGACGGTTTTTCACTGTTTTTAAGCGTTTCAGCAGGGTTATTGGTGTTTTTTGACGGTTTTTAACTGTTTTCAAGCGTTTTAGCAGTGTTATTGATGTTTTTTGACGTTTTTCATTGTTTTTAAGCGTTTTAGCAGGGTTATTGGTGTTTTTTGACGGTTTTTCACTGTTTTTAAGCGTTTTAGCAGGGTTATTGGTGTTTTTTGACGGTTTTTCACTGTTTATAAGCGTTTTAGCAGGGTTATTGGTGTTTTTTGACGGTTTTTCACTGTTTTTAAGCGTTTTAGCAGTGTTATTGATGTTTTTCAACGGTTTTTCACTGTTTTTAAGCGTTTTAGCAGGGTAATTGGTGTTTTTTTACGGTTTTTCACTGTTTTTAAGCGTTTTAGCAGGGTTATTGGTGTTTTTTGACGGTTTTTCAATGTTTTTAAGCGTTTTAGCAGGGTTATTGGTGTTTTTTGACGGTTTTTCACTGTTTTTAGGCGTTTTAGCAGAGTAATTGGTGTTTTTTGACGGTTTTTCACTGTTTTTTAACGTTTTAGCAGGGTTATTGGTGTTTTTTGACGGTTTTTCACTGTTTTTAAGCGTTTTAGCAGGGTTATTGGTGTTTTTTGACGGTTTTTTACTGTTTTTAAGCGTTTTAGCAGGGTTGTTGGTGTTTTTTGACGGTTTTTCTCTGTTTTTAAGCGTTTTAGCAGGGTTATTGATGTTTTTTGACGGTTTTTCACTGTTTTTAAGCGTTTTAGCAGGGTTATTGGTGTTTTTTGACGGTTTTTCACTGTTTTTAATCGTTTTAGCAGGGTTATTGGTGTTTTTTGACGGTTTTTCACTGTTTTTAAGCGTTTCAGCGGGGTTATCGGTGTTTTTTGACGGTTTTTCACTGTTTTTAAGCGTTTTTGCAAGGTTATTGGTGTTTTTTGACGGTTTTTCACTGTTTTTAAGCGTTTTAGCAGGGTTATTGGTGTTTTTTAACGGTTTTTCACTGTTTTTGAGCGTTTTAGCAGGGTAATTGGTGTTTTTTTACGGTTTTTCACTGTTTTTAAGCGTTTTAGCAGGGTTATTGGTGTTTTTTGACGGTTTTCCACTGTTTTTAAGTGTTTTAGCAGGGTTAATGGTGTTTTTTGACGGTTTTTCACTGTTTTCAAGCGTTTTAGCAGGGTTATTGGTGTTTTTTGACGGGTTTTTTACTGTTTTTAAGCGTTTTAGCAGGGTTATTGGTGTTTTTTGACGGGTTTTCACTGTTTTTAAGAATTTTAGCAGGGTTATTGGTGTTTTTTGACGGGTTTTTACTGTTTTTAAGCGTTTTAGCAGGGTTATTGGTGATTTTTGACGGTTTTTCACTGTTTTTAAGCGTTTTAGCAGGGTTATTGGTGTGTTTTGACGGTTTTTCACTGTTTTTAAGCGTTCTAGCAGGGTTGTTGGTGTTTTTTGACTGTTTTTCTCTGTTTTTAAGCGTTTTAGCAGGGTTATTGGTGTTTTTTGACGGTTTTTCACTGTTTTTAAGCGTTTTAGCAGGGTTATTGGTGTTTTTTGACGGTTTTTCACTGTTTTTAAGCGTTTCAGCAGGGTTATTGGTGTTTTTTGACGGTTTTTCACCGTTTTTATGCGTTTTAGCAGTGTTATTGATGTTTTTTGACGTTTTTCATTGTTTTTAAGCGTTTTAGCAGGGTTATTGGTGTTTTTTGACTGGTTTTCACTGCTTTTAAGCGTTTTAGCAGGGTTATTGGTGTTTTTTGACGGTTTTTCACTGTTCTTAAGCGTTTTAGCAGGGTTATTTGTGTTTTTTGACGGTTTTTCTCTGTTTTTAAGCGTTTTAGCAGGGTTATTGATGTTTTTTGACGGGTTTTCACTGTTTTTATGCGTTTTAGCAGGGTTATTGGTGTTTTTTGACGGTTTTTCACTGTTTTTAAACGTTTTAGCAGGGTTATTGGTGCTTTTTGACGGTTTTTCACTGTTTTTAATCGTTTTAGCAGAGTTATTGGTGTTTTTTGACTGTTTTTCACTGTTTTTAAGCGTTTCAGCAGGGTTATTGGTGTTTTTTGACGGTTTTTCACTGTTTTTAAGTGTTTAAGCAGGGTTATTGGTGTTTTTTGACGGTTTTTCACTGTTTATAAGCGTTTTAGCAGGGTTATTGGTGTTTTTTGACGGTTTTTCACTGTTTTTAAGCATTTTAGCAGTGTTATTGATGTTTTTTAACGGTTTTTCACTGTTTTTAAGCATTTTAGCAGTGTTATTGATGTTTTTTAACGGTTTTTCACTGTTTTTAAGCGTTTTAGCAGGGTAATTGGTGTTTTTTTACGGTTTTTCACTGTTTTTGAGCGTTTTAGCAGGGTTATCGGTGTTTTTTGACGGTTTTTCAATGTTTTTAAGCGTTTTAGCAGGGTTATTGGTGTTTTTTGACGGTTTTTCACTGTTTTTAGGCGTTTTAGCAGAGTAATTGGTGTTTTTTGACGGTTTTTCTCTGTTTTTAAGCGTTTTAGCAGGGTTATTGATGTTTTTTGAAGGTTTTTCACTGTTTTTAAGCGTTTTAGCAGGGTTATTGGTGTTTTTTGACGGTTTTTCACTGTTTTTAAACGTTTTAGCAGGGTTATTGGTGTTTTTTGACGGTTTCTCACCGTTTTTAATCGTTTTAGCAGGGTTATTGGTGTTTTTTGACGGTCGTTTTAGCAGGGTTATTGGTGTTTTTTGACGGTTTTTCACTGTTTTTGAGCGTTTTAGCAGGGTTATTGGTGTTTTTTGACGGTTTTTCACTGTTTTTAAGCGTTTCAGCAGGGTTATTGGTGTTTTTTGACGGGTTTTTACTGTTTTTAAGCGTTTTAGCAGGGTCATTGGTGTTTTTCGACGGTTTTTCACTGTTTTTAAGCGTTTTAGCAGGGTTATTGGTGTTTTTTGACGGGTTTTTTACTGTTTTTAAGCGTTTTAGCAGGGTTATTGGTGTTTTTTGACGGGTTTTCACTGTTTTTAAGAATTTTAGCAGGGTTATTGGTGTTTTTTGACGGGTTTTTACTGTTTTTAAGCGTTTTAGCAGGGTTATTGGTGATTTTTGACGGTTTTTCACTGTTTTTAAACGTTTTAGCAGGGTTATTGGTGTTTTTTGACGGTTTTTCACTGTTTTTAAGCGTTTTAGCAGGGTTATTGGTGTTTTTTGACGGTTTTTCACTGTTTTTAAACGTTTTAGCAGGGTTATTGGTGTTTTTTGACGGTGTTTCACTGTTTTTACGCGTTTTAGCAGGGTTATTGGTGTTTTTTGACTGTTTTTCACTGTTTTTAAGCGTTTTAGCAGGGTTATTGGTGTTTTTTGACGTTTTTCACTGTTTTTAAGCGTTTTAGCAGGGTTATTGGTGTTTTTTGACGGTTTTTCAATGTTTTTAAGCGTTTTAGCAGGGTTATTGGTGTTTTTTGACGGTTTTTCACTGTTTTTCGGCGTTTTAGCAGAGTAATTGGTGTTTTTTGACTATTTTTCACTGTTTTTTAACGTTTTAGCAGGGTTATTGGTGTTTTTTGACGGTTTTTCACTGTTTTTAAGCGTTTTAGCAGGGTTATTGGTGTTTTTTGACGGTTTTTTACTGTTTTTAAGCGTTTTAGCAGGGTTATTGGTGTTTTTTGACGGTTTTTCACCGTTTTTAATCGTTTTAGCAGGGTTATTGGTGTTTTTTGACTGTTTTTCACTGTTTTTAAGCGTTTTAGCAGGGTTATTTGTGTTTTTTGACGGTTTATCACTGTTTTTAAGCGTTCTAGCAGGGTTGTTGGTGTTTTTTGACGGTTTTTCTCTGTTTTTAAGCGTTTTAGCAGGGTTATTGATGTTTTTTGACGGTTTTTCACTGTTTTTAAGCGTTTTAGCAGGGTTATTGGTGTTTTTTGACGGTTTTTCACTGTTTTTAAGCGTTTTAGCAGGGTTATTGGTGTTTTTTGACGGTTTTTCACTGTTTTTAAGCGTTTCAGCGGGGTTATTGGTGTTTTTTGACGGTTTTTCACTGTTTTTAAGCGTTTTTGCAAGGTTATTGGTGTTTTTTGACGGTTTTTCACTGTTTTTAAGCGTTTTAGCAGGGTTATTGGTGTTTTTTAACGGTTTTTCACTGTTTTTGAGCGTTTTAGCAGGGTAATTGGTGTTTTTTTACGGTTTTTCACTGTTTTTAAGCGTTTTAGCAATGTTATTGGTGTTTTTTGACGGTTTTCCACTGTTTTTGAGCGTTTTAGCAGGGTAATTGGTGTTTTTTTACGGTTTTTCACTGTTTTTAAGCGTTTTAGCAATGTTATTGGTGTTTTTTGACGGTTTTCCACTGTTTTTGAGCGTTTTAGCAGGGTTATTGGTGTTTTTTGACGGTTTTTCACTGTTTTTAAGCGTTTCAGCAGGGTTATTGGTGTTTTTTGACGGGTTTTCACTGTTTTTAAGCGTTTCAGCAGGGTTATTGGTGTTTTTTGACGGTTTTTCACTGTTTTTAAGTGTTTAAGCAGGGTTATTGGTGTTTTTTGACGGTTTTTCACTGTTTATAAGCGTTTTAGCAGGGTTATTGGTGTTTTTTGACGGTTTTTCACTGTTTTTAAGCATTTTAGCAGTGTTATTGATGTTTTTTAACGGTTTTTCACTGTTTTTAAGCATTTTAGCAGTGTTATTGATGTTTTTTAACGGTTTTTCACTGTTTTTAAGCGTTTTAGCAGGGTAATTGGTGTTTTTTTACGGTTTTTCACTGTTTTTGAGCGTTTTAGCAGGGTTATCGGTGTTTTTTGACGGTTTTTCAATGTTTTTAAGCGTTTTAGCAGGGTTATTGGTGTTTTTTGACGGTTTTTCACTGTTTTTAGGCGTTTTAGCAGAGTAATTGGTGTTTTTTGACGGTTTTTCTCTGTTTTTAAGCGTTTTAGCAGGGTTATTGATGTTTTTTGAAGGTTTTTCACTGTTTTTAAGCGTTTTAGCAGGGTTATTGGTGTTTTTTGACGGTTTTTCACTGTTTTTAAACGTTTTAGCAGGGTTATTGGTGTTTTTTGACGGTTTCTCACCGTTTTTAATCGTTTTAGCAGGGTTATTGGTGTTTTTTGACGGTCGTTTTAGCAGGGTTATTGGTGTTTTTTGACGGTTTTTCACTGTTTTTGAGCGTTTTAGCAGGGTTATTGGTGTTTTTTGACGGTTTTTCACTGTTTTTAAGCGTTTCAGCAGGGTTATTGGTGTTTTTTGACGGGTTTTTACTGTTTTTAAGCGTTTTAGCAGGGTCATTGGTGTTTTTCGACGGTTTTTCACTGTTTTTAAGCGTTTTAGCAGGGTTATTGGTGTTTTTTGACGGGTTTTTTACTGTTTTTAAGCGTTTTAGCAGGGTTATTGGTGTTTTTTGACGGGTTTTCACTGTTTTTAAGAATTTTAGCAGGGTTATTGGTGTTTTTTGACGGGTTTTTACTGTTTTTAAGCGTTTTAGCAGGGTTATTGGTGATTTTTGACGGTTTTTCACTGTTTTTAAACGTTTTAGCAGGGTTATTGGTGTTTTTTGACGGTTTTTCACTGTTTTTAAGCGTTTTAGCAGGGTTATTGGTGTTTTTTGACGGTTTTTCACTGTTTTTAAACGTTTTAGCAGGGTTATTGGTGTTTTTTGACGGTGTTTCACTGTTTTTACGCGTTTTAGCAGGGTTATTGGTGTTTTTTGACTGTTTTTCACTGTTTTTAAGCGTTTTAGCAGGGTTATTGGTGTTTTTTGACGTTTTTCACTGTTTTTAAGCGTTTTAGCAGGGTTATTGGTGTTTTTTGACGGTTTTTCAATGTTTTTAAGCGTTTTAGCAGGGTTATTGGTGTTTTTTGACGGTTTTTCACTGTTTTTCGGCGTTTTAGCAGAGTAATTGGTGTTTTTTGACTATTTTTCACTGTTTTTTAACGTTTTAGCAGGGTTATTGGTGTTTTTTGACGGTTTTTCACTGTTTTTAAGCGTTTTAGCAGGGTTATTGGTGTTTTTTGACGGTTTTTTACTGTTTTTAAGCGTTTTAGCAGGGTTATTGGTGTTTTTTGACGGTTTTTCACCGTTTTTAATCGTTTTAGCAGGGTTATTGGTGTTTTTTGACTGTTTTTCACTGTTTTTAAGCGTTTTAGCAGGGTTATTTGTGTTTTTTGACGGTTTATCACTGTTTTTAAGCGTTCTAGCAGGGTTGTTGGTGTTTTTTGACGGTTTTTCTCTGTTTTTAAGCGTTTTAGCAGGGTTATTGATGTTTTTTGACGGTTTTTCACTGTTTTTAAGCGTTTTAGCAGGGTTATTGGTGTTTTTTGACGGTTTTTCACTGTTTTTAAGCGTTTTAGCAGGGTTATTGGTGTTTTTTGACGGTTTTTCACTGTTTTTAAGCGTTTCAGCGGGGTTATTGGTGTTTTTTGACGGTTTTTCACTGTTTTTAAGCGTTTTTGCAAGGTTATTGGTGTTTTTTGACGGTTTTTCACTGTTTTTAAGCGTTTTAGCAGGGTTATTGGTGTTTTTTAACGGTTTTTCACTGTTTTTGAGCGTTTTAGCAGGGTAATTGGTGTTTTTTTACGGTTTTTCACTGTTTTTAAGCGTTTTAGCAATGTTATTGGTGTTTTTTGACGGTTTTCCACTGTTTTTGAGCGTTTTAGCAGGGTAATTGGTGTTTTTTTACGGTTTTTCACTGTTTTTAAGCGTTTTAGCAATGTTATTGGTGTTTTTTGACGGTTTTCCACTGTTTTTAAGCGTTTTAGCAGGGTTATTGGTGTTTTTTGACGTTTTTCACTGTTTTTAAGCGTTTTAGCAGGGTAATTGGTGTTTTTTGACGGTTTTTCACTGTTTTTTAACGTTTTAGCAGGGTTATTGGTGTTTTTTGACGGTTTTTCACTGTTTTTAAGCGTTTTAGCGGGGTTATTGGTGTTTTTTGACGGTTTTTTACTGTTTTTAAGCGTTTTAGCAGGGTTATTGGTGTTTTTTGACGGTTTTTCACCGTTTTTAATCGTTTTAGCAGGGTTATTGGTGTTTTTTGACTGTTTTTCACTGTTTTTAAGCGTTTTAGCAGGGTTATTTGTGTTTTTTGACGGTTTATCACTGTTTTTAAGCGTTCTAGCAGGGTTGTTGGTGTTTTTTGACGGTTTTTCTCTGTTTTTAAGCGTTTTAGCAGGGTTATTGATGTTTTTTGACGGTTTTTCACTGTTTTTAAGCGTTTTAGCAGGGTTATTGGTGTTTTTTGACGGTTTTTCACTGTTTTTAAGCGTTTTAGCAGGGTTATTGGTGTTTTTTGACGGTTTTTCACTGTTTTTAAGCGTTTCAGCGGGGTTATTGGTGTTTTTTGACGGTTTTTCACTGTTTTTAAGCGTTTTTGCAAGGTTATTGGTGTTTTTTGACGGTTTTTCACTGTTTTTAAGCGTTTTAGCAGGGTTATTGGTGTTTTTTAACGGTTTTTCACTGTTTTTGAGCGTTTTAGCAGGTTAATTGGTGTTTTTTTACGGTTTTTCACTGTTTTTAAGCGTTTTAGCAAGGTTATTGGTGTTTTTTGACGGTTTTCCACTGTTTTTAAGTGTTTAAGCAGGGTTATTGATGTTTTTTGTCGGTTTTTCACTGTTTTTAAGTGTTTTAGCAGGGTTATTGGTGTTTTTTGACGGTTTTTCACTGTTTTCAAGCGTTTTAGCAGGGTTATTGGTGTTTTTTGACGGGTTTTTTACTGTTTTTAAGCGTTTTAGCAGGGTTATTGGTGTTTTTTGACGGGTTTTCACTGTTTTTAAGAATTTTAGCAGGGTTATTGGTGTTTTTTGACGGGTTTTTACTGTTTTTAAGCGTTTTAGCAGGGTTATTGGTGATTTTTGACGGTTTTTCACTGTTTTTAAGCGTTTTAGCAGGGTTATTGGTGTGTTTTGACGGTTTTTCACTGTTTTTAAGCGTTCTAGCAGGGTTGTTGGTGTTTTTTGACTGTTTTTCTCTGTTTTTAAGCGTTTTAGCAGGGTTATTGGTGTTTTTTGACGGTTTTTCACTGTTTTTAAGCGTTTTAGCAGGGTTATCGGTGTTTTTTGACGGTTTTTCACTGTTTTTAAGCGTTTCAGCAGGGTTATTGGTGTTTTTTGACGGTTTTTCACTGTTTTTAAGCGTTTTAGCAGTGTTATTGATGTTTTTTGACGTTTTTCATTGTTTTTAAGCGTTTTAGCAGGGTTATTGGTGTTTTTTGACTGGTTTTCACTGTTTTTAAGCGTTTTAGCAGGGTTATTGGTGTTTTTTGACGGGTTTTCACTGTTTTTAAGCGTTTTAGCAGGGTTATTGGTGTTTTTTGACGGGTTTTCACTGTTTTTAAGCGTTCTAGCAGGGTTGTTGGTGTTTTTTGACTGTTTTTCTCTGTTTTTAAGCGTTTCAGCAGGGTTATTGGTGTTTTTTGACGGTTTTTCACTGTTTTTAAGTGTTTAAGCAGGGTTATTGGTGTTTTTTGACGGTTTTTCACTGTTTATAAGCGTTTTAGCAGGGTTATTGGTGTTTTTTGACGGTTTTTCACTGTTTTTAAGCATTTTAGCAGTGTTATTGATGTTTTTTGACTGGTTTTCACTGTTTTTAAGCGTTTTAGCAGGGTAATTGGTGTTTTTTTACGGTTTTTCACTGTTTTTGAGCGTTTTAGCAGGGTTATCGGTGTTTTTTGACGGTTTTTCAATGTTTTTAAGCGTTTTAGCAGGGTTATTGGTGTTTTTTGACGGTTTTTCACTGTTTTTAGGCGTTTTAGCAGAGTAATTGGTGTTTTTTGACGGTTTTTCTCTGTTTTTAAGCGTTTTAGCAGGGTTATTGATGTTTTTTGAAGGTTTTTCACTGTTTTTAAGCGTTTTAGCAGGGTTATTGGTGTTTTTTGACGCTGTTTCACTGTTTTTAAACGTTTTAGCAGGGTTATTGGTGTTTTTTGACGGTTTCTCACCGTTTTTAATCGTTTTAGCAGGGTTATTGGTGTTTTTTGACGGTCGTTTTAGCAGGGTTATTGGTGTTTTTTGACGGTTTTTCACTGTTTTTGAGCGTTTTAGCAGGGTTATTGGTGTTTTTTGACGGTTTTTCACTGTTTTTAAGCGTTTCAGCAGGGTTATTGGTGTTTTTTGACGGTTTTTCACTGTTTTTAAGCGTTTTTGCAAGGTTATTGGTGTTTTTTGACGGTTTTTCACTGTTTTTAAGCGTTTTAGCAGGGTCATTGGTGTTTTTCGACGGTTTTTCACTGTTTTTAAGCGTTTTAGCAGGGTTATTGGTGTTTTTTGACGGGTTTTTTACTGTTTTTAAGCGTTTTAGCAGGGTTATTGGTGTTTTTTGACGGGTTTTCACTGTTTTTAAGAATTTTAGCAGGGTTATTGGTGTTTTTTGACGGGTTTTTACTGTTTTTAAGCGTTTTAGCACGGTTATTGGTGATTTTTGACGGTTTTTCACTGTTTTTAAACGTTTTAGCAGGGTTATTGGTGTTTTTTGACGGTTTTTCACTGTTTTTAAGCGTTTTAGCAGGGTTATTGGTGTTTTTTGACGGTTTTTCACTGTTTTTAAACGTTTTAGCAGGGTTATTGGTGTTTTTTGACGGTGTTTCACTGTTTTTACGCGTTTTAGCAGGGTTATTGGTGTTTTTTGACTATTTTTCACTGTTTTTTAACGTTTTAGCAGGGTTATTGGTGTTTTTTGACGGTTTTTCACTGTTTTTAAGCGTTTTAGCAGGGTTATTGGTGTTTTTTGACGGTTTTTCACTGTTTTTAGGCGTTTTAGCAGAGTAATTGGTGTTTTTTGACTATTTTTCACTGTTTTTTAACGTTTTAGCAGGGTTATTGGTGTTTTTTGACGGTTTTTCACTGTTTTTAAGCGTTTTAGCAGGGTTATTGGTGTTTTTTGACGGTTTTTTACTGTTTTTAAGCGTTTTAGCAGGGTTATTGGTGTTTTTTGACGGTTTTTCACCGTTTTTAATCGTTTTAGCAGGGTTATTGGTGTTTTTTGACTGTTTTTCACTGTTTTTAAGCGTTTTAGCAGGGTTATTTGTGTTTTTTGACGGTTTATCACTGTTTTTAAGCGTTCTAGCAGGGTTGTTGGTGTTTTTTGACGGTTTTTCTCTGTTTTTAAGCGTTTTAGCAGGGTTATTGATGTTTTTTGACGGTTTTTCACTGTTTTTAAGCGTTTTAGCAGGGTTATTGGTGTTTTTTGACGGTTTTTCACTGTTTTTAAGCGTTTTAGCAGGGTTATTGGTGTTTTTTGACGGTTTTTCACTGTTTTTAAGCGTTTCAGCGGGGTTATTGGTGTTTTTTGACGGTTTTTCACTGTTTTTAATCGTTTTTGCAAGGTTATTGGTGTTTTTTGACGGTTTTTCACTGTTTTTAAGCGTTTTAGCAGGGTTATTGGTGTTTTTTAACGGTTTTTCACTGTTTTTGAGCGTTTTAGCAGGGTAATTGGTGTTTTTTTACGGTTTTTCACTGTTTTTAAGCGTTTTAGCAATGTTATTGGTGTTTTTTGACGGTTTTCCACTGTTTTTAAGCGTTTTAGCAGGGTTATTGGTGTTTTTTGACGTTTTTCACTGTTTTTAAGCGTTTTAGCAGGGTTATTGGTGTTTTTTGACGGTTTTTCAATGTTTTTAAGCGTTTTAGCAGGGTTATTGGTGTTTTTTGACGGTTTTTCACTGTTTTTAGGCGTTTTAGCAGAGTAATTGGTGTTTTTTGACGGTTTTTCACTGTTTTTTAACGTTTTAGCAGGGTTATTGGTGTTTTTTGACGGTTTTTCACTGTTTTTAAGCGTTTTAGCAGGGTTATTGGTGTTTTTTAACGGTTTTTCACTGTTTTTGAGCGTTTTAGCAGGGTAATTGGTGTTTTTTTACGGTTTTTCACTGTTTTTAAGCGTTTTAGCAAGGTTATTGGTGTTTTTTGACGGTTTTCCACTGTTTTTAAGAGTTTAAGCAGGGTTATTGATGTTTTTTGTCGGTTTTTCACTGTTTTTAAGTGTTTTAGCAGGGTTATTGGTGTTTTTTGACGGTTTTTCACTGTTTTCAAGCGTTTTAGCAGGGTTATTGGTGTTTTTTGACGGGTTTTTTACTGTTTTTAAGCGTTTTAGCAGGGTTATTGGTGTTTTTTGACGGGTTTTCACTGTTTTTAAGAATTTTAGCAGGGTTATTGGTGTTTTTTGACGGGTTTTTACTGTTTTTAAGCGTTTTAGCAGGGTTATTGGTGATTTTTGACGGTTTTTCACTGTTTTTAAGCGTTTTAGCAGGGTTATTGGTGTGTTTTGACGGTTTTTCACTGTTTTTAAGCGTTCTAGCAGGGTTGTTGGTGTTTTTTGACTGTTTTTCTCTGTTTTTAAGCGTTTTAGCAGGGTTATTGGTGTTTTTTGACGGTTTTTCACTGTTTTTAAGCGTTTTAGCAGGGTTATCGGTGTTTTTTGACGGTTTTTCACTGTTTTTAAGCGTTTCAGCAGGGTTATTGGTGTTTTTTGACGGTTTTTCACTGTTTTTAAGCGTTTTAGCAGTGTTATTGATGTTTTTTGACGTTTTTCATTGTTTTTAAGCGTTTTAGCAGGGTTATTGGTGTTTTTTGACTGGTTTTCACTGTTTTTAAGCGTTTTAGCAGGGTTATTGGTGTTTTTTGACGGGTTTTCACTGTTTTTAAGCGTTTTAGCAGGGTTATTGGTGTTTTTTGACGGGTTTTCACTGTTTTTAAGCGTTCTAGCAGGGTTGTTGGTGTTTTTTGACTGTTTTTCTCTGTTTTTAAGCGTTTCAGCAGGGTTATTGGTGTTTTTTGACGGTTTTTCACTGTTTTTAAGTGTTTAAGCAGGGTTATTGGTGTTTTTTGACGGTTTTTCACTGTTTATAAGCGTTTTAGCAGGGTTATTGGTGTTTTTTGACGGTTTTTCACTGTTTTTAAGCATTTTAGCAGTGTTATTGATGTTTTTTGACTGGTTTTCACTGTTTTTAAGCGTTTTAGCAGGGTAATTGGTGTTTTTTTACGGTTTTTCACTGTTTTTGAGCGTTTTAGCAGGGTTATCGGTGTTTTTTGACGGTTTTTCAATGTTTTTAAGCGTTTTAGCAGGGTTATTGGTGTTTTTTGACGGTTTTTCACTGTTTTTAGGCGTTTTAGCAGAGTAATTGGTGTTTTTTGACGGTTTTTCTCTGTTTTTAAGCGTTTTAGCAGGGTTATTGATGTTTTTTGAAGGTTTTTCACTGTTTTTAAGCGTTTTAGCAGGGTTATTGGTGTTTTTTGACGGTTTTTCACTGTTTTTAAACGTTTTAGCAGGGTTATTGGTGTTTTTTGACGGTTTCTCACCGTTTTTAATCGTTTTAGCAGGGTTATTGGTGTTTTTTGACGGTCGTTTTAGCAGGGTTATTGGTGTTTTTTGACGGTTTTTCACTGTTTTTGAGCGTTTTAGCAGGGTTATTGGTGTTTTTTGACGGTTTTTCACTGTTTTTAAGCGTTTCAGCAGGGTTATTGGTGTTTTTTGACGGTTTTTCACTGTTTTTAAGCGTTTTTGCAAGGTTATTGGTGTTTTTTGACGGTTTTTCACTGTTTTTAAGCGTTTTAGCAGGGTCATTGGTGTTTTTCGACGGTTTTTCACTGTTTTTAAGCGTTTTAGCAGGGTTATTGGTGTTTTTTGACGGGTTTTTTACTGTTTTTAAGCGTTTTAGCAGGGTTATTGGTGTTTTTTGACGGGTTTTCACTGTTTTTAAGAATTTTAGCAGGGTTATTGGTGTTTTTTGACGGGTTTTTACTGTTTTTAAGCGTTTTAGCAGGGTTATTGATGATTTTTGACGGTTTTTCACTGTTTTTAAACGTTTTAGCAGGGTTATTGGTGTTTTTTGACGGTTTTTCACTGTTTTTAAGCGTTTTAGCAGGGTTATTGGTGTTTTTTGACGGTTTTTCACTGTTTTTAAACGTTTTAGCAGGGTTATTGGTGTTTTTTGACGGTGTTTCACTGTTTTTACGCGTTTTAGCAGGGTTATTGGTGTTTTTTGACTATTTTTCACTGTTTTTTAACGTTTTAGCAGGGTTATTGGTGTTTTTTGACGGTTTTTCACTGTTTTTAAGCGTTTTAGCAGGGTTATTGGTGTTTTTTGACGGTTTTTCACTGTTTTTAGGCGTTTTAGCAGAGTAATTGGTGTTTTTTGACTATTTTTCAGTGTTTTTTAACGTTTTAGCAGGGTTATTGGTGTTTTTTGACGGTTTTTCACTGTTTTTAAGCGTTTTAGCAGGGTTATTGGTGTTTTTTGACGGTTTTTTACTGTTTTTAAGCGTTTTAGCAGGGTTATTGGTGTTTTTTGACGGTTTTTCACCGTTTTTAATCGTTTTAGCAGGGTTATTGGTGTTTTTTGACTGTTTTTCACTGTTTTTAAGCGTTTTAGCAGGGTTATTTGTGTTTTTTGACGGTTTATCACTGTTTTTAAGCGTTCTAGCAGGGTTGTTGGTGTTTTTTGACGGTTTTTCTCTGTTTTTAAGCGTTTTAGCAGGGTTATTGATGTTTTTTGACGGTTTTTCACTGTTTTTAAGCGTTTTAGCAGGGTTATTGGTGTTTTTTGACGGTTTTTCACTGTTTTTAAGCGTTTTAGCAGGGTTATTGGTGTTTTTTGACGGTTTTTCACTGTTTTTAAGCGTTTCAGCGGGGTTATTGGTGTTTTTTGACGGTTTTTCACTGTTTTTAATCGTTTTTGCAAGGTTATTGGTGTTTTTTGACGGTTTTTCACTGTTTTTAAGCGTTTTAGCAGGGTTATTGGTGTTTTTTAACGGTTTTTCACTGTTTTTGAGCGTTTTAGCAGGGTAATTGGTGTTTTTTTACGGTTTTTCACTGTTTTTAAGCGTTTTAGCAATGTTATTGGTGTTTTTTGACGGTTTTCCACTGTTTTTAAGCGTTTTAGCAGGGTTATTGGTGTTTTTTGACGTTTTTCACTGTTTTTAAGCGTTTTAGCAGGGTTATTGGTGTTTTTTGACGGTTTTTCAATGTTTTTAAGCGTTTTAGCAGGGTTATTGGTGTTTTTTGACGGTTTTTCACTGTTTTTAGGCGTTTTAGCAGAGTAATTGGTGTTTTTTGACGGTTTTTCACTGTTTTTTAACGTTTTAGCAGGGTTATTGGTGTTTTTTGACGGTTTTTCACTGTTTTTAATCGTTTTAGCGGGGTTATTGGTGTTTTTTGACGGTTTTTTACTGTTTTTAAGCGTTTTAGCAGGGTTATTGGTGTTTTTTGACGGTTTTTCACCGTTTTTAATCGTTTTAGCAGGGTTATTGGTGTTTTTTGACTGTTTTTCACTGTTTTTAAGCGTTTTAGCAGGGTTATTTGTGTTTTTTGACGGTTTATCACTGTTTTTAAGCGTTCTAGCAGGGTTGTTGGTGTTTTTTGACGGTTTTTCTCTGTTTTTAAGCGTTTTAGCAGGGTTATTGATGTTTTTTGACGGTTTTTCACTGTTTTTAAGCGTTTTAGCAGGGTTATTGGTGTTTTTTGACGGTTTTTCACTGTTTTTAAGCGTTTTAGCAGGGTTATTGGTGTTTTTTGACGGTTTTTCACTGTTTTTAAGCGTTTCAGCGGGGTTATTGGTGTTTTTTGACGGTTTTTCACTGTTTTTAAGCGTTTTTGCAAGGTTATTGGTGTTTTTTGACGGTTTTTCACTGTTTTCAAGCGTTTTAGCAGGGTTATTGGTGTTTTTTAACGGTTTTTCACTGTTTTTGAGCGTTTTAGCAGGGTAATTGGTGTTTTTTTACGGTTTTTCACTGTTTTTAAGCGTTTTAGCAAGGTTATTGGTGTTTTTTGACGGTTTTCCACTGTTTTTAAGTGTTTAAGCAGGGTTATTGATGTTTTTTGTCGGTTTTTCACTGTTTTTAAGTGTTTTAGCAGGGTTATTGGTGTTTTTTGACGGTTTTTCACTGTTTTCAAGCGTTTTAGCAGGGTTATTGGTGTTTTTTGACGGGTTTTTTACTGTTTTTAAGCGTTTTAGCAGGGTTATTGGTGTTTTTTGACGGGTTTTCACTGTTTTTAAGAATTTTAGCAGGGTTATTGGTGTTTTTTGACGGGTTTTTACTGTTTTTAAGCGTTTTAGCAGGGTTATTGGTGATTTTTGACGGTTTTTCACTGTTTTTAAGCGTTTTAGCAGGGTTATTGGTGTGTTTTGACGGTTTTTCACTGTTTTTAAGCGTTCTAGCAGGGTTGTTGGTGTTTTTTGACTGTTTTTCTCTGTTTTTAAGCGTTTTAGCAGGGTTATTGGTGTTTTTTGACGGTTTTTCACTGTTTTTAGGCGTTTTAGCAGAGTAATTGGTGTTTTTTGACTATTTTTCACTGTTTTTTAACGTTTTAGCAGGGTTATTGGTGTTTTTTGACGGTTTTTCACTGTTTTTAAGCGTTTTAGCAGGGTTATTGGTGTTTTTTGACGGTTTTTTACTGTTTTTAAGCGTTTTAGCAGGGTTATTGGTGTTTTTTGACGGTTTTTCACCGTTTTTAATCGTTTTAGCAGGGTTATTGGTGTTTTTTGACTGTTTTTCACTGTTTTTAAGCGTTTTAGCAGGGTTATTTGTGTTTTTTGACGGTTTATCACTGTTTTTAAGCGTTCTAGCAGGGTTGTTGGTGTTTTTTGACGGTTTTTCTCTGTTTTTAAGCGTTTTAGCAGGGTTATTGATGTTTTTTGACGGTTTTTCACTGTTTTTAAGCGTTTTAGCAGGGTTATTGGTGTTTTTTGACGGTTTTTCACTGTTTTTAAGCGTTTTAGCAGGGTTATTGGTGTTTTTTGACGGTTTTTCACTGTTTTTAAGCGTTTCAGCGGGGTTATTGGTGTTTTTTGACGGTTTTTCACTGTTTTTAATCGTTTTTGCAAGGTTATTGGTGTTTTTTGACGGTTTTTCACTGTTTTTAAGCGTTTTAGCAGGGTTATTGGTGTTTTTTAACGGTTTTTCACTGTTTTTGAGCGTTTTAGCAGGGTAATTGGTGTTTTTTTACGGTTTTTCACTGTTTTTAAGCGTTTTAGCAATGTTATTGGTGTTTTTTGACGGTTTTCCACTGTTTTTAAGCGTTTTAGCAGGGTTATTGGTGTTTTTTGACGTTTTTCACTGTTTTTAAGCGTTTTAGCAGGGTTATTGGTGTTTTTTGACGGTTTTTCAATGTTTTTAAGCGTTTTAGCAGGGTTATTGAAGTTTTTTGACGGTTTTTCACTGTTTTTAGGCGTTTTAGCAGAGTAATTGGTGTTTTTTGACGGTTTTTCACTGTTTTTTAACGTTTTAGCAGGGTTATTGGTGTTTTTTGACGGTTTTTCACTGTTTTTAAGCGTTTTAGCGGGGTTATTGGTGTTTTTTGACGGTTTTTTACTGTTTTTAAGCGTTTTGGCAGGGTTATTGGTGTTTTTTGACGGTTTTTCACCGTTTTTAATCGTTTTAGCAGGGTTATTGGTGTTTTTTGACTGTTTTTCACTGTTTTTAAGCGTTTTAGCAGGGTTATTTGTGTTTTTTGACGGTTTATCACTGTTTTTAAGCGTTCTAGCAGGGTTGTTGGTGTTTTTTGACGGTTTTTCTCTGTTTTTAAGCGTTTTAGCAGGGTTATTGATGTTTTTTGACGGTTTTTCACTGTTTTTAAGCGTTTTAGCAGGGTTATTGGTGTTTTTTGACGGTTTTTCACTGTTTTTAAGCGTTTTAGCAGGGTTATTGGTGTTTTTTGACGGTTTTTCACTGTTTTTAAGCGTTTCAGCGGGGTTATTGGTGTTTTTTGACGGTTTTTCACTGTTTTTAAGCGTTTTTGCAAGGTTATTGGTGTTTTTTGACGGTTTTTCACTGTTTTCAAGCGTTTTAGCAGGGTTATTGGTGTTTTTTAACGGTTTTTCACTGTTTTTGAGCGTTTTAGCAGGGTAATTGGTGTTTTTTTACGGTTTTTCACTGTTTTTAAGCGTTTTAGCAAGGTTATTGGTGTTTTTTGACGGTTTTCCACTGTTTTTAAGTGTTTAAGCAGGGTTATTGATGTTTTTTGTCGGTTTTTCACTGTTTTTAAGTGTTTTAGCAGGGTTATTGGTGTTTTTTGACGGTTTTTCACTGTTTTCAAGCGTTTTAGCAGGGTTGTTGGTGTTTTTTGACGGGTTTTTTACTGTTTTTAAGCGTTTTAGCAGGGTTATTGGTGTTTTTTGACGGGTTTTCACTGTTTTTAAGAATTTTAGCAGGGTTATTGGTGTTTTTTGACGGGTTTTTACTGTTTTTAAGCGTTTTAGCAGGGTTATTGGTGATTTTTGACGGTTTTTCACTGTTTTTAAGCGTTTTAGCAGGGTTATTGGTGTGTTTTGACGGTTTTTCACTGTTTTTAAGCGTTCTAGCAGGGTTGTTGGTGTTTTTTGACTGTTTTTCTCTGTTTTTAAGCGTTTTAGCAGGGTTATTGGTGTTTTTTGACGGTTTTTCACTGTTTTTAAGCGTTTTAGCAGGGTTATCGGTGTTTTTTGACGGTTTTTCACTGTTTTTAAGCGTTTCAGCAGGGTTATTGGTGTTTTTTGACGGTTTTTCACTGTTTTTAAGCGTTTTAGCAGTGTTATTGATGTTTTTTGACGTTTTTCATTGTTTTTAAGCGTTTTAGCAGGGTTATTGGTGTTTTTTGACTGGTTTTCACTGCTTTTAAGCGTTTTAGCAGGGTTATTGGTGTTTTTTGACGGTTTTTCACTGTTCTTAAGCGTTTTAGCAGGGTTATTTGTGTTTTTTGACGGTTTTTCTCTGTTTTTAAGCGTTTTAGCAAGGTTATTTATTGATGTTTTTTGACGGGTTTTCACTGTTTTTAAGCGTTTTAGCAGGGTTATTGGTGTTTTTTGACGGTTTTTCACTGTTTTTAAGTGTTTAAGCAGGGTTATTGGTGTTTTTTGTCGGTTTTTCACTGTTTTTAAGTGTCTTAGCAGGGTTATTGGTGTTTTTTGACGGTTTTTCACTGTTTTTAAGCGTTTTTGCCGGGTTATTGGTGTTTTGTGACGGTTTTTCACTGTTTTTAGGCGTTTTAGCAGGGTTATTGGTGTTTTTTGACGGTTTTTCACTGTTTATAAGCGTTTTAGCAGGGTTATTGGTGTTTTTTGACGGTTTTTCACTGTTTTTAAGCATTTTAGCAGTGTTATTGATGTTTTTTAACGGTTTTTCACTGTTTTTAAGCGTTTTAGCAGGGTAATTGGTGTTTTTTTACGGTTTTTCACTGTTATTGAGCGTTTTAGCAGGGTTATTTGTGTTTTTTGACGGTTTTTCACTGTTTTTAAGCGTTCTAGCAGGGTTGTTGGTGTTTTTTGACGGTTTTTCTCTGTTTTTAAGCGTTTTAGCAGGGTTATTGATGTTTTTTGAAGGTTTTTCACTGTTTTTAAGCGTTTTAGCAGGGTTATTGGTGTTTTTTGACGGTTTTTCACTGTTTTTAAACGTTTTAGCAGGGTTATTGGTGTTTTTTGACGGTTTCTCACCGTTTTTAATCGTTTTAGCAGGGTTATTGGTGTTTTTTGACGGTCGTTTTAGCAGGGTTATTGGTGTTTTTCGACGGTTTTTCACTGTTTTTGAGCGTTTTAGCAGGGTTATTGGTGTTTTTTGAGGGTTTTTCACTGTTTTTAAGCGTTTCAGCAGGGTTATTGTTGTTTTTTGAGGGTTTTTCACTGTTTTTAAGCGTTTTTGCAAGGTTATTGGTGTTTTTTGACGGTTTTTCACTGTTTTTAAGCGTTTTAGCAGGGTTATTGGTGTTTTTCGACGGTTTTTCAATGTTTTTAAGCGTTTTAGCAGGGTTATTGGTGTTTTTTGACGGGTTTTTTACTGTTTTTAAGCGTTTTAGCAGGGTTATTGGTGTTTTTTGACGGGTTTTCACTGTTTTTAAGAATTTTAGCAGGGTTATTGGTGTTTTTTGACGGGTTTTTACTGTTTTTAAGCGTTTTAGCAGGGTTATTGGAGATTTTTGACGGTTTTTCACTGTTATTAAGCGTTTTAGCAGGGTTATCGGTGTTTTTTGACGGTTTTTCACTGTTTTTAAGCGTTTTAGCAGGGTTATTGGTGTTTTTTGACGGTTTTTCACTGTTTTCAAACGTTTTAGCAGGGTTATTGGTGTTTTTTGACGGTGTTTCACTGTTTTTACGCGTTTTAGCAGGGTTATTGGTGTTTTTTGACTGTTTTTCACTGTTTTTAAGCGTTTTAGCAGGGTTATTGGTGTTTTTTGACGTTTTTCACTGTTTTTAAGCGTTTTAGCAGGGTTATTGGTGTTTTTTGACGGTTTTTCACTGTTTTTAAGCGTTTCAGCAGGGTTATTGGTGTTTTTTGACGGGTTTTCACTGTTTTTAAGCGTTCTAGCAGGGTTGTTGGTGTTTTTTGACTGTTTTTCTCTGTTTATAAGCGTTTTAGCAGGGTTATTGGTGTTTTTTGACGGTTTTTCACTGTTTTTAAGCGTTTTAGCAGGGTTAGTGGTGTTTTTTGACGGTTTTTCACTGTTTTTAAGCGTTTCAGCAGGGTTATTGGTGTTTTTTGACGGTTTTTCAATGTTTTTAAGCGTTTTAGCAGTGTTATTGATGTTTTTTGACGTTTTTCCTTGTTTTTAAGCGTTTTAGCAGGGTTAGTGGTGTTTTTTGACGGTTTTTCACTGTTTTTAAGCGTTTCAGCAGGGTTATTGGTGTTTTTTGACGGTTTTTCACTGTTTTTAAGCGTTTTAGCAGTGTTATTGATGTTTTTTGACGTTTTTCCTTGTTTTTAAGCGTTTTAGCAGGGTTATTGGTGTTTTTTGACTGGTTTTCACTGTTTTTAAGCGTTTTAGCAGGGTTATTGGTGTTTTTTTACGGTTTTTCACTGTTTTTGAGCGTTTTAGCAGGGTTATCGGTGTTTTTTGACGGTTTTTCAATGTTTTTAAGCGTTTTAGCAGGGTTATTGGTGTTTTTTGACGGTTTTTCACTGTTTTTAAACGTTTTAGCAGGGTTATTGGTGTTTTTTGACGGTTTCTCACCGTTTTTAATCGTTTTAGCAGGGTTATTGGTGTTTTTTGACGGTCGTTTTAGCAGGGTTATTGGTGTTTTTCGACGGTTTTTCACTGTTTTTGAGCGTTTTAGCAGGGTTATTGGTGTTTTTTGAGGGTTTTTCACTGTTTTTAAGCGTTTCAGCAGGGTTATTGTTGTTTTTTGAGGGTTTTTCACTGTTTTTAAGCGTTTTTGCAAGGTTATTGGTGTTTTTTGACGGTTTTTCACTGTTTTTAAGCGTTTCAGCAGGGTTATTGGTGTTTTTTGACGGTTTTTCAATGTTTTTAAGCGTTTTAGCAGTGTTATTGATGTTTTTTGACGTTTTTCCTTGTTTTTAAGCGTTTTAGCAGGGTTAGTGGTGTTTTTTGACGGTTTTTCACTGTTTTTAAGCGTTTCAGCAGGGTTATTGGTGTTTTTTGACGGTTTTTCACTGTTTTTAAGCGTTTTAGCAGTGTTATTGATGTTTTTTGACGTTTTTCCTTGTTTTTAAGCGTTTTAGCAGGGTTATTGGTGTTTTTTGACTGGTTTTCACTGTTTTTAAGCGTTTTAGCAGGGTTATTGGTGTTTTTTTACGGTTTTTCACTGTTTTTGAGCGTTTTAGCAGGGTTATCGGTGTTTTTTGACGGTTTTTCAATGTTTTTAAGCGTTTTAGCAGGGTTATTGGTGTTTTTTGACGGTTTTTCACTGTTTTTAAACGTTTTAGCAGGGTTATTGGTGTTTTTTGACGGTTTCTCACCGTTTTTAATCGTTTTAGCAGGGTTATTGGTGTTTTTTGACGGTCGTTTTAGCAGGGTTATTGGTGTTTTTCGACGGTTTTTCACTGTTTTTGAGCGTTTTAGCAGGGTTATTGGTGTTTTTTGAGGGTTTTTCACTGTTTTTAAGCGTTTCAGCAGGGTTATTGTTGTTTTTTGAGGGTTTTTCACTGTTTTTAAGCGTTTTTGCAAGGTTATTGGTGTTTTTTGACGGTTTTTCACTGTTTTTAAGCGTTTTAGCAGGGTTATTGGTGTTTTTCGACGGTTTTTCAATGTTTTTAAGCGTTTTAGCAGGGTTATTGGTGTTTTTTGACGGGTTTTTTACTGTTTTTAAGCGTTTTAGCAGGGTTATTGGTGTTTTTTGACGGGTTTTCACTGTTTTTAAGAATTTTAGCAGGGTTATTGGTGTTTTTTGACGGGTTTTTACTGTTTTTAAGCGTTTTAGCAGGGTTATTGGAGATTTTTGACGGTTTTTCACTGTTTTTAAGCGTTTTAGCAGGGTTATCGGTGTTTTTTGACGGTTTTTCACTGTTTTTAAGCGTTTTAGCAGGGTTATTGGTGTTTTTTGACGGTTTTTCACTGTTTTCAAACGTTTTAGCAGGGTTATTGGTGTTTTTTGACGGTGTTTCACTGTTTTTACGCGTTTTAGCAGGGTTATTGGTGTTTTTTGACTGTTTTTCACTGTTTTTAAGCGTTTTAGCAGGGTTATTGGTGTTTTTTGACGTTTTTCACTGTTTTTAAGCGTTTTAGCAGGGTTATTGGTGTTTTTTGACGGTTTTTCACTGTTTTTAAGCGTTTCAGCAGGGTTATTGGTGTTTTTTGACGGGTTTTCACTGTTTTTAAGCGTTCTAGCAGGGTTGTTGGTGTTTTTTGACTGTTTTTCTCTGTTTATAAGCGTTTTAGCAGGGTTATTGGTGTTTTTTGACGGTTTTTCACTGTTTTTAAGCGTTTTAGCAGGGTTAGTGGTGTTTTTTGACGGTTTTTCACTGTTTTTAAGCGTTTCAGCAGGGTTATTGGTGTTTTTTGACGGTTTTTCAATGTTTTTAAGCGTTTTAGCAGTGTTATTGATGTTTTTTGACGTTTTTCCTTGTTTTTAAGCGTTTTAGCAGGGTTAGTGGTGTTTTTTGACGGTTTTTCACTGTTTTTAAGCGTTTCAGCAGGGTTATTGGTGTTTTTTGACGGTTTTTCACTGTTTTTAAGCGTTTTAGCAGTGTTATTGATGTTTTTTGACGTTTTTCCTTGTTTTTAAGCGTTTTAGCAGGGTTATTGGTCTTTTTTGACTGGTTTTCACTGTTTTTAAGCGTTTTAGCAGGGTTATTGGTGTTTTTTTACGGTTTTTCACTGTTTTTGAACGTTTTAGCAGGGTTATCGGTGTTTTTTGACGGTTTTTCAATGTTTTTAAGCGTTTTAGCAGGGTTATTGGTGTTTTTTGACGGTTTTTCACTGTTTTTAGGCGTTTTAGCAGAGTAATTGGTGTTTTTTGACGGTTTTTCTCTGTTTTTAAGCGTTTTAGCAGGGTTATTGATGTTTTTTGAAGGTTTTTCACTGTTTTTAAGCGTTTTAGCAGGGTTATTGGTGTTTTTTGACTGTTTTTCACTGTTTTTAAACGTTTTAGCAGGGTTATTGGTGTTTTTTGACGGTTTCTCACCGTTATTAATCGTTTTAGCAGGGTTATTGGTGTTTTTTGACGGTCGTTTTAGCAGGGTTATTGGTGTTTTTTGACGGTTTTTCACTGTTTTTGAGCGTTTTAGCAGGGTTATTGGTGTTTTTTGACGGTTTTTCACTGTTTTTAAGCGTTTCAGCAGGGTTATTGGTGTTTTTTGACGGTTTTTCACTGTTTTTAAGCGTTTTTGCAAGGTTATTGGTGTTTTTTGACGGTTTTTCACTGTTTTTAAGCGTTTTAGCAGTGTCATTGGTGTTTTTCGACGGTTTTTCACTGTTTTAAAGCGTTTTAGCAGGGTTATTGGTGTTTTTTGACGGGTTTTTTACTGTTTTTAAGCGTTTTAGCAGGGTTATTGGTGTTTTTTGACGGGTTTTCACTGTTTTTAAGAATTTTAGCAGGGTTATTGGTGTTTTTTGACGGGTTTTTACTGTTTTTAAGCGTTTTAGCAGGGTTATTGGTGATTTTTGACGGTTTTTCACTGTTTTTAAACGTTTTAGCAGGGTTATGGGTGTTTTTTGACGGTTTTTCACTGTTTTTAAGCGTTTTAGCAGGGTTATTGGTGTTTTTTGACGGTTTTTCACTGTTTTTAAACGTTTTAGCAGGGTTATTGGTGTTTTTTGACGGTGTTTCACTGTTTTTACGCGTTTTAGCAGGGTTATTGGTGTTTTTTGACTGTTTTTCACTGTTTTTAAGCGTTTTAGCAGGGTTATTGGTGTTTTTTGACGTTTTTCACTGTTTTTAAGCGTTTTAGCAGGGTTATTGGTGTTTTTTGACGGTTTTTCAATGTTTTTAAGCGTTTTAGCAGGGTTATTGGTGTTTTTTGACGGTTTTTCACTGTTTTTAGGCGTTTTAGCAGAGTAATTGGTGTTTTTTGACTATTTTTCACTGTTTTTTAACGTTTTAGCAGGGTTATTGGTGTTTTTTGACGGTTTTTCACTGTTTTTAAGCGTTTTAGCAGAGTTATTGGTGTTTTTTGACGGTTTTTTACTGTTTTTAAGCGTTTTAGCAGGGTTATTGGTGTTTTTTGACGGTTTTTCACTGTTTTTAAGCGTTTTAGCAGGGTTATTGGTGTTTTTTGACTGTTTTTCACTGTTTTTAAGCGTTTTAGCAGGGTTATTTGTGTTTTTTGATGGTTTATCACTGTTTTTAAGCGTTCTAGCAGGGTTGTTGGTGTTTTTTGACGGTTTTTTTCTGTTTTTAAGCGTTTTAGCAGGGTTATTGATGTTTTTTGACGGTTTTTCACTGTTTTTAAGCGTTTTAGCAGGGTTATTGGTGTTTTTTGACGGTTTTTCACTGTTTTTAAGCGTTTTAGCAGGGTTATTGGTGTTTTTTGACGGTTTTTTACTGTTTTTAAGCGTTTTAGCAGGGTTATTGGTGTTTTTTGACGGTTTTTCACCGTTTTTAATCGTTTTAGCAGGGTTATTAGTGTTTTTTGACGGTTTTTCACTGTTTTTAAACGTTTTAGCAGGGTTATTGGTGTTTTTTGACGGTGTTTCACTGTTTTTACGCGTTTTAGCAGGGTTATTGGTGTTTTTTGACTGTTTTTCACTGTTTTTAAGCGTTTTAGCAGGGTTATTGGTGTTTTTTGACGTTTTTCACTGTTTTTAAGCGTTTTAGCAGGGTTATTGGTGTTTTTTGACGGTTTTTCACTGTTTTTAAGCGTTTCAGCAGGGTTATTGGTGTTTTTTGACGGGTTTTCACTGTTTTTAAGCGTTCTAGCAGGGTTGTTGGTGTTTTTTGACTGTTTTTCTCTGTTTTTAAGCGTTTTAGCAGGGTTATTGGTGTTTTTTGACGGTTTTTCACTGTTTTTAAGCGTTTTAGCAGGGTTAGTGGTGTTTTTTGACGGTTTTTCACTGTTTTTAAGCGTTTCAGCAGGGTTATTGGTGTTTTTTGACGGTTTTTCACTGTTTTTAAGCGTTTTAGCAGTGTTATTGATGTTTTTTGACGTTTTTCCTTGTTTTTAAGCGTTTTAGCAGGGTTATTAGTGTTTTTTGACTGGTTTTCACTGTTTTTAAGCGTTTTAGCAGGGTTATTGGTGTTTTTTTACGGTTTTTCACTGTTTTTGAGCGTTTTAGCAGGGTTATCGGTGTTTTTTGACGGTTTTTCAATGTTTTTAAGCGTTTTAGCAGGGTTATTGGTGTTTTTTGACGGTTTTTCACTGTTTTTAGGCGTTTTAGCAGAGTAATTGGTGTATTTTGACGGTTTTTCTCTGTTTTTAAGCGTTTTAGCAGGGTTATTGATGTTTTTTGAAGGTTTTTCACTGTTTTTAAGCGTTTTAGCAGGGTTATTGGTGTTTTTTGACGGTTTTTCACTGTTTTTAAACGTTTTAGCAGGGTTATTGGTGTTTTTTGACGGTTTCTCACCGTTATTAATCGTTTTAGCAGGGTTATTGGTTTTTTTGACGGTCGTTTTAGCAGGGTTATTGGTGTTTTTTGACGGTTTTTCACTGTTTTTGAGCGTTTTAGCAGGGTTATTGGTGTTTTTTGACGGTTTTTCACTGTTTTTAAGCGTTTCAGCAGGGTTATTGGTGTTTTTTGACGGTTTTTCACTGTTTTTAAGCGTTTTTGCAAGGTTATTGGTGTTTTTTGACGGTTTTTCACTGTTTTTAAGCGTTTTAGCAGGGTCATTGGTGTTTTTCGACGGTTTTTCACTGTTTTTAAGCGTTTTAGCAGGGTTATTGGTGTTTTTTGACGGGTTTTTTACTGTTTTTAAGCGTTTTAGCAGGGTTATTGGTGTTTTTTGACGGGTTTTCACTGTTTTTAAGAATTTTAGCAGGGTTATTGGTGTTTTTTGACGGGTTTTTACTGTTTTTAATCGTTTTAGCAGGGTTATTGGTGATTTTTGACGGTTTTTCACTGTTTTTAAACGTTTTAGCAGGGTTATTGGTGTTTTTTGACGGTTTTTCACTGTTTTTAAGCGTTTTAGCAGGGTTATTGGTGTTTTTTGACGGTTTTTCACTGTTTTTAAGCGGTTTAGCAGGGTTATTGGTGTTTTTTGACGTTTTTCACTGTTTTTAAGCGTTTTAGCAGGGTTATTGGTGTTTTTTGACGGTTTTTCAATGTTTTTAAGCGTTTTAGCAGGGTTATTGGTGTTTTTTGACGGTTTTTCACTGTTTTTAGGCGTTTTAGCAGAGTAATTGGTGTTTTTTGACTATTTTTCACTGTTTTTTAACGTTTTAGCAGGGTTATTGGTGTTTTTTGACGGTTTTTCACTGTTTTTAAGCGTTTTAGCAGGGTTATTGGTGTTTTTTGACGGTTTTTTACTGTTTTTAAGCGTTTTAGCAGGGTTATTGGTGTTTTTTGACGGTTTTTCACCGTTTTTAATCGTTTTAGCAGGGTTATTGGTGTTTTTTGACTGTTTTTCACTGTTTTTAAGCGTTTTAGCAGGGTTATTTGTGTTTTTTGACGGTTTATCACTGTTTTTAAGCGTTCTAGCAGGGTTGTTGGTGTTTTTTGACGGTTTTTCTCTGTTTTTAAGCGTTTTAGCAGGGTTATTGATGTTTTTTGACGGTTTTTCACTGTTTTTAAGCGTTTTAGCAGGGTTATTGGTGTTTTTTGACGGTTTTTCACTGTTTTTAAGCGTTTTAGCAGGGTTATTGGTGTTTTTTGACGGTTTTTCACTGTTTTTAAGCGTTTCAGCGGGGTTATTGGTGTTTTTTGACGGTTTTTCACTGTTTTTAAGCGTTTTTGCAAGGTTATTGGTGTTTTTTGACGGTTTTTCACTGTTTTTAAGCGTTTTAGCAGGGTTATTGGTGTTTTTTAACGGTTTTTCACTGTTTTTGAGCGTTTTAGCAGGGTAATTGGTGTTTTTTTACGGTTTTTCACTGTTTTTAAGCGTTTTAGCAAGGTTATTGGTGTTTTTTGACGGTTTTCCACTGTTTTTAAGCGTTTTAGCAGGGTTATTGGTGTTTTTTGACGTTTTTCACTGTTTTTAAGCGTTTTAGCAGGGTTATTGGTGTTTTTTGACGGTTTTTCAATGTTTTTAAGCGTTTTAGCAGGGTTATTGGTGTTTTTTGACGGTTTTTCACTGTTTTTAGGCGTTTTAGCAGAGTAATTGGTGTTTTTTGACGGTTTTTCACTGTTTTTTAACGTTTTAGCAGGGTTATTGGTGTTTTTTGACGGTTTTTCACTGTTTTTAAGCGTTTTAGCGGGGTTATTGGTGTTTTTTGACGGTTTTTTACTGTTTTTAAGCGTTTTAGCAGGGTTATTGGTGTTTTTTGACGGTTTTTCACCGTTTTTAATCGTTTTAGCAGGGTTATTGGTGTTTTTTGACTGTTTTTCACTGTTTTTAAGCGTTTTAGCAGGGTTATTTGTGTTTTTTGACGGTTTATCACTGTTTTTAAGCGTTCTAGCAGGGTTGTTGGTGTTTTTTGACGGTTTTTCTCTGTTTTTAAGCGTTTTAGCAGGGTTATTGATGTTTTTTGACGGTTTTTCACTGTTTTTAAGCGTTTTAGCAGGGTTATTGGTGTTTTTTGACGGTTTTTCACTGTTTTTAAGCGTTTTAGCAGGGTTATTGGTGTTTTTTGACGGTTTTTCACTGTTTTTAAGCGTTTCAGCGGGGTTATTGGTGTTTTTTGACGGTTTTTCACTGTTTTTAAGCGTTTTTGCAAGGTTATTGGTGTTTTTTGACGGTTTTTCACTGTTTTTAAGCGTTTTAGCAGGGTTATTGGTGTTTTTTAACGGTTTTTCACTGTTTTTGAGCGTTTTAGCAGGGTAATTGGTGTTTTTTTACGGTTTTTCACTGTTTTTAAGCGTTTTAGCAAGGTTATTGGTGTTTTTTGACGGTTTTCCACTGTTTTTAAGTGTTTAAGCAGGGTTATTGGTGTTTTTTGTCGGTTTTTCACTGTTTTTAAGTGTTTTAGCAGGGTTATTGGTGTTTTTTGACGGTTTTTCACTGT
>NW_027556532.1:0-31365 GCF_964204865.1 Styela clava
ACTGTTTTTAAGCGTTTTAGCAGGGTTATTGGTGTTTTTTGACGGTTTTTCACTGTTTTTAAGCGTTTTAGCAGGGTTATTGGTGTTTTTTGACGGTTTTTCACTGTTTTTAAGCGTTTTAGCAGGGTTATTGGTGTTTTTTGACGGTTTTTCACTGTTTTTAAGCGTTTTAGCAGGGTTATTGGTGTTTTTTGACGGTTTTTCACTGTTTTTAAGCGTTTTAGCAGGGTTATTGGTGTTTTTTGACGGTTTTTCACTGTTTTTAAGCGTTTTAGCAGGGTTATTGGTGTTTTTTGACGGTTTTTCACTGTTTTTAAGCGTTTTAGCAGGGTTATTGGTGTTTTTGACGGTTTTTCACTGTTTTTAAGCGTTTTAGCAGGGTTATTGGTGTTTTTTGACGGTTTTTCACTGTTTTAAGCGTTTTAGCAGGGTTATTGGTGTTTTTTGACGGTTTTTCACTGTTTTTAAGCGTTTTAGCAGGGGTTATTGGTGTTTTTTGACGGTTTTTCACTGTTTTAAGCGTTTTAGCAGGTTATTGGTGTTTTTTGACGGTTTTTCACTGTTTTTAAGCGTTTTAGCAGGGTTATTGGTGTTTTTTGACGGTTTTTCACTGTTTTTAAGCGTTTTAGCAGGGTTATTGGTGTTTTTTGACGGTTTTTCACTGTTTTTAAGCGTTTTAGCAGGGTTATTGGTGTTTTTGACGGTTTTTCACTGTTTTTAAGCGTTTTAGCAGGGTTATTGGTGTTTTTTGACGGTTTTTCACTGTTTTTAAGCGTTTTAGCAGGGTTATTGGTGTTTTTGACGGTTTTTCACTGTTTTTAAGCGTTTTAGCAGGGTTATTGGTGTTTTTTGACGGTTTTTCACTGTTTTAAGCGTTTTAGCAGGGTTATTGGTGTTTTTTGACGGTTTTTCACTGTTTTTAAGCGTTTTAGCAGGGTTATTGGTGTTTTTTGACGGTTTTTCACTGTTTTTAAGCGTTTTAGCAGGGTTATTGGTGTTTTTTGACGGTTTTCACTGTTTTAAGCGTTTTAGCAGGGTTATTGGTGTTTTTTGACGGTTTTTCACTGTTTTAAGCGTTTTAGCAGGGTTATTGGTGTTTTTGACGGTTTTTCACTGTTTTTAAGCGTTTTAGCAGGGTTATTGGTGTTTTTTGACGGTTTTTCACTGTTTTTAAGCGTTTTAGCAGGGTTATTGGTGTTTTTTGACGGTTTTTCACTGTTTTTAAGCGTTTTAGCAGGGTTATTGGTGTTTTTTGACGGTTTTTCACTGTTTTTAAGCGTTTTAGCAGGGTTATTGGTGTTTTTTGACGGTTTTTCACTGTTTTTAAGCGTTTTAGCAGGGTTATTGGTGTTTTTTGACGGTTTTTCACTGTTTTAAGCGTTTTAGCAGGGTTATTGGTGTTTTTTGACGGTTTTTCACTGTTTTTAAGCGTTTTAGCAGGGTTATTGGTGTTTTTTGACGGTTTTCACTGTTTTAAGCGTTTTAGCAGGGTTATTGGTGTTTTTTGACGGTTTTTCACTGTTTTTAAGCGTTTTAGCAGGGTTATTGGTGTTTTTTGACGGTTTTTCACTGTTTTTAAGCGTTTTAGCAGGGTTATTGGTGTTTTTTGACGGTTTTTCACTGTTTTTAAGCGTTTTAGCAGGGTTATTGGTGTTTTTTGACGGTTTTTCACTGTTTTTAAGCGTTTTAGCAGGGTTATTGGTGTTTTTTGACGGTTTTTCACTGTTTTTAAGCGTTTTAGCAGGGTTATTGGTGTTTTTTGACGGTTTTTCACTGTTTTTAAGCGTTTTAGCAGGGTTATTGGTGTTTTTCGACGGTTTTTCACTGTTTTTAAGCGTTTTAGCAGGGTTATTGGTGTTTTTTGACGGTTTTTCACTGTTTTTAAGCGTTTTAGCAGGGTTATTGGTGTTTTTTGACGGTTTTTCACTGTTTTTAAGCGTTTTAGCAGGGTTATTGGTGTTTTTTGACGGTTTTTCACTGTTTTTAAGCGTTTTAGCAGGGTTATTGGTGTTTTTTGAGGGTTTTTCACTGTTTTTAAGCGTTTTAGCAGGGTTATTGGTGTTTTTTGACGGTTTTTCACTGTTTTTAAGCGTTTTAGCAGGGTTATTGGTGTTTTTTGACGGTTTTTCCTTGTTTTTAAGCGTTTTAGCAGGGTTATTGGTGTTTTTTGACGGGTTTTCACTGTTTTTAAGCGTTTTAGCAGGGTTATTGGTGTTTTTTGACGGTTTTTCACTGTTTTTAAGCGTTTTAGCAGGGTTATTGGTGTTTTTTGACGGTTTTCCACTGTTTTTAAGCGTCTTAGCAGGGTTAGTGGTGTTTTTTTGACGGTTTTTCACTGTTTTTAAGCGTTTTAGCAGAGTTATTGGTGTTTTTTGACGGTTTTTCACTGTTTTTAAGCGTTTTAGCAGGGTTATTGTTGTTTTTTGACGGTTTTTCACTGTTTTTAAGCGTTTTAGCAGGGTTATTGGTGTTTTTTGTCGGTTTTTCACTGTTTTTAAGCGTTTTAGCAGGGTTATTGGTGTTTTTTGACGGTTTTTCACTGTTTTTAAGCGTTTTAGCAGGGTTATTGGTGTTTTTTGACGGTTTTTCACTGTTTTTAAGCGTTTTAGCAGGGTTATCGGTGTTTTTTGACGGTTTTTCACTGTTTTTAAGCGTTTTAGCAGGGTTATTGGTGTTTTTTGACGGTTTTTCACTGTTTTTAGGCGTTTTAGCAGGGTTATTGGTGTTTTTTGACGGTTTTTCACTGTTTTTAAGCGTTTTAGCAGGGTTATTGGTGTTTTTTGACGGTTTTTCACTGTTTTTAAGCGTTTTAGCAGGGTTATTGGTGTTTTTTGACGGTTTTTCACTGTTTTTAAGCGTTTTAGCAGGGTTATTGGTGTTTTTTGACGGTTTTTCACTGTTTTTAAGCGTTTTAGCAGGGTTATTGGTGTTTTTTGGCGGTTTTTCACTGTTTTTAAGCGTTTTAGCAGGGTTATTGGTGTTTTTTGACGGTTTTTCACTGTTTTTAAGCGTTTTAGCAGGGTTATTGGTGTTTTTTGACGGTTTTTCACTGTTGTTAAGCGTTTTAGCAGGGTTATTGGTGTTTTTTGACGGTTTTTCACTGTTTTTAAGTGTTTTAGCAGGGTTATTGGTGTTTTTTGACGGTTTTTCACTGTTTTTAAGCGTATTAGCAGGGTTATTGGTGTTTTTTGACGGTTTTTTACTGTTTTTAAGCGTTTTAGCAGGGTTATTGGTGATTTTTGACGGTTTTTCACTGTTTTTAAGCGTTTTAGCAAGGTTATTGGTGTGTTTTGACGGTTTTTCACTGTTTTTAAGCGTTTTAGAAGGTTGTTGGTGTTTTTTGACGGTTTTTCACTGTTTTTAAGCGTTTTAGCAGGGTTATTGGTGTTTTTGGACGGTTTTTCGCTGTTTTTAAGCGTTTTAGCAGGGTTATTGGTGTTTTTTGAAGGTTTTTTACTGTTTTTAAGCGTTTTAGAAGGGTTATTGGTGTTTTTTGACGGTTTTTCACTGTTTTTAAGCGTTTTAGCAGGGTTATTGGTGTTTTTTGACGGTTTTTCACTGTTTTCAAGCGTTTTAGCAGAGTTATTGGTGTTTTTTGACTGTTTTTCACTGTTTTTAAGCGTTTTAGCAGGGTTATTGTTGTTTTTTGACGGTTTTTCACTGTTTTTAAGCGTTTTAGCAGGGTTATTGGTGTTTTTTGTCGGTTTTTCACTGTTTTTAAGCGTTTTAGCAGGGTTATTGGTGTTTTTTGACGGTTTTTCACTGTTTTTAAGCGTTTTAGCAGGGTTATTGGTGTTTTTTGACGGTTTTTCACTGTTTTTAAGCGTTTTAGCAGGGTTATCGGTGTTTTTTGACGGTTTTTCACTGTTTTTAAGCGTTTTAGCAGGGTTATTGGTGTTTTTTGACGGTTTTTCACTGTTTTTAGGCGTTTTAGCAGGGTTATTGGTGTTTTTTGACGGTTTTTCACTGTTTTTAAGCGTTTTAGCAGGGTTATTGGTGTTTTTTGACGGTTTTTCACTGTTTTTAAGCGTTTTAGCAGGGTTATTGGTGTTTTTTGACGGTTTTTCACTGTTTTTAAGCGTTTTAGCAGGGTTATTGGTGTTTTTTGACGGTTTTTCACTGTTTTTAAGCGTTTTAGCAGGGTTATTGGTGTTTTTTGGCGGTTTTTTCACTGTTTTTAAGCGTTTTAGCAGGGTTATTGGTGTTTTTTGACGGTTTTTCACTGTTTTTAAACGTTTTAGCAGGGTTATTGGTGTTTTTTGACGGTTTTTCACTGTTGTTAAGCGTTTTAGCAGGGTTATTGGTGTTTTTTGACGGTTTTTCACTGTTTTTAAGTGTTTTAGCAGGGTTATTGGTGTTTTTTGACGGTTTTTCACTGTTTTTAAGCGTATTAGCAGGGTTATTGGTGTTTTTTGACGGTTTTTTACTGTTTTTAAGCGTTTTAGCAGGGTTATTGGTGATTTTTGACGGTTTTTCACTGTTTTTAAGCGTTTTAGCAAGGTTATTGGTGTGTTTTGACGGTTTTTCACTGTTTTTAAGCGTTTTAGAAGGTTGTTGGTGTTTTTTGACGGTTTTTCACTGTTTTTAAGCGTTTTAGCAGGGTTATTGGTGTTTTTGGACGGTTTTTCGCTGTTTTTAAGCGTTTTAGCAGGGTTATTGGTGTTTTTTGAAGGTTTTTTACTGTTTTTAAGCGTTTTAGCAGGGTTATTGGTGTTTTTTGACGGTTTTTCACTGTTTTTAAGCGTTTTAGCAGGGTTATTGGTGTTTTTTGACGGTTTTTCACTGTTTTCAAGCGTTTTAGCAGAGTTATTGGTGTTTTTTGACTGTTTTTCACTGTTTTTAAGCGTTTTAGCAGGGTTATTGGTGTTTTTTGACGGTTTTTCACTGTTTTTAGGCGTTTTAGCAGGGTTATTGGTGTTTTTTGACGGTTTTTCACTGTTTTTAAGCGTTTTAGCAGGGTTATTGGTGTTTTTTGACGGTTTTTCACTGTTTTTAAGCGTTTTAGCAGGGTTATTGGTGTTTTTGGACGGTTTTTCGCTGTTTTTAAGCGTTTTAGCAGGGTTATTGGTGTTTTTTGACGGTTTTTCACTGTTTTTAAGCGTTTTAGCAGGGTTATTGGTGTTTTTTGACGGTTTTTCACTGTTTTTAAGCGTTTTAGCAGGGTTATTGGTGTTTTTTGACGGTTTTTCACTGTTTTCAAGCGTTTTAGCAGAGTTATTGGTGTTTTTTGACTTTTTTTCACTGTTTTTAAGCGTTTTAGCAGGGTTATTGGTGTTGTTTGACGGTTTTTCACTGTTTTTAAGCGTTTTGGAAGGGTTATTGGTGTTTGTTGACGGTTTTTCACTGCTTTTAAGCGTTTTAGCAGGGTTATTGGTGTTTTTTTACGGTTTTTCACTGTTTTTAAGCGTTTTAGCAGGGTTATTGGTGTTTTTTGACGGGTTTTCACTGTTTTTAAGCGTTTTAGCAGGGTTATTGGTGTTTTTTGACGGTTTTTCACTGTTTTTAAGCGTTTTAGCAGGGTTATTGGTGTTTTTTGACGGTTTTTCATTGTTTTTAAGCGTTTTAGCAGGGTTATTGGTGTTTTTTGACGGTTTTTCACTGTTTTTAAGCGTTTTAGCAGGGTTATTGGTGTTTTTTGACGGTTTTTCACTGTTTTTAAGCGTTTTAGCAGGGTTATTGGTGTTTTTTGACGGTTTTTCATTGTTTTTAAGCGTTTTAGCAGGGTTATTGGTGTTTTTGACGGGTTTTCACTGTTTTTAAGCGTTTTAGCAGGGTTATTGGTGTTTTTTGACGGTTTTTCACTGTTTTTAAGCGTTTTAGCAGGGTTATTGGTGTTTTTTGACGGTTTTTCACTGTTTTTAAGCGTTTTAGCAGGGTTATTGGTGTTTTTTGACGGTTTTTCACTGTTGTTAAGCGTTTTAGCAGGGTTATTGGTGTTTTTTGGCGGTTTTTCACTGTTTTTAAGCGTTTTAGCAGGGTTATTGGTGTTTTTTGACGGTTTTTCACTGTTTTTAGGCGTTTTAGCAGGGTTATTGGTGTTTTTTGACGGTTTTTCACTGTTTTTAAGCGTTTTAGCAGGGTTATTGGTGTTTTTTGACGGTTTTTCACTGTTTTTAAGCGTTTTAGCAGGGTTATTGGTGTTTTTGGACGGTTTTTCGCTGTTTTTAAGCGTTTTAGCAGGGTTATTGGTGTTTTTTGACGGTTTTTCACTGTTTTTAAGCGTTTTAGCAGGGTTATTGGTGTTTTTTGACGGTTTTTCACTGTTTTTAAGCGTTTTAGCAGGGTTATTGGTGTTTTTTGACGGTTTTTCACTGTTTTCAAGCGTTTTAGCAGAGTTATTGGTGTTTTTTGACTTTTTTTCACTGTTTTTAAGCGTTTTAGCAGGGTTATTGGTGTTGTTTGACGGTTTTTCACTGTTTTTAAGCGTTTTGGAAGGGTTATTGGTGTTTGTTGACGGTTTTTCACTGCTTTTAAGCGTTTTAGCAGGGTTATTGGTGTTTTTTTACGGTTTTTCACTGTTTTTAAGCGTTTTAGCAGGGTTATTGGTGTTTTTTGACGGGTTTTCACTGTTTTTAAGCGTTTTAGCAGGGTTATTGGTGTTTTTTGACGGTTTTTCACTGTTTTTAAGCGTTTTAGCAGGGTTATTGGTGTTTTTTGACGGTTTTTCATTGTTTTTAAGCGTTTTAGCAGGGTTATTGGTGTTTTTTGACGGTTTTTCACTGTTTTTAAGCGTTTTAGCAGGGTTATTGGTGTTTTTTGACGGTTTTTCACTGTTTTTAAGCGTTTTAGCAGGGTTATTGGTGTTTTTTGACGGTTTTTCATTGTTTTTAAGCGTTTTAGCAGGGTTATTGGTGTTTTTGACGGGTTTTCACTGTTTTTAAGCGTTTTAGCAGGGTTATTGGTGTTTTTTGACGGTTTTTCACTGTTTTTAAGCGTTTTAGCAGGGTTATTGGTGTTTTTTGACGGTTTTTCACTGTTTTTAAGCGTTTTAGCAGGGTTATTGGTGTTTTTTGACGGTTTTTCACTGTTGTTAAGCGTTTTAGCAGGGTTATTGGTGTTTTTTGGCGGTTTTTCACTGTTTTTAAGCGTTTTAGCAGGGTTATTGGTGTTTTTTGACGGTTTTTCACTGTTTTTAAGCGTTTTAGCAGGGTTATTGGTGTTTTTTGACGGTTTTTCACTGTTGTTAAGCGTTTTAGCAGGGTTATTGGTGTTTTTTGACGGTTTTTCACTGTTTTTAAGTGTTTTAGCAGGGTTATTGGTGTTTTTTAACGGTTTTTCACTGTTTTTAAGCGTATTAGCAGGGTTATTGGTGTTTTTTGACGGTTTTTTACTGTTTTTAAGCGTTTTAGCAGGGTTATTGGTGTTTTTTGACGGTTTTTCACTGTTTTTAAGCGTTTTAGCAGGGTTATTGGTGTGTTTTGACGGTTTTTCACTGTTTTTAAGCGTTTTAGAGGGTTGTTGGTGTTTTTTGACGGTTTTTCACTGTTTTTAAGCGTTTTAGCAGGGTTATTGGTGTTTTTGGACGGTTTTTCGCTGTTTTTAAGCGTTTTAGCAGGGTTATTGGTGTTTTTTGACGGTTTTTCACTGTTTTTAAGCGTTTTAGCAGGGTTATTGGTGTTTTTTGACCGTTTTTCACTGTTTTTAAGCGTTTTAGCAGGGTTATTGGTGTTTTTTGACGGTTTTTCACTGTTTTCAAGCGTTTTAGCAGAGTTATTGGTGTTTTTTGACTGTTTTTCACTGTTTTTAAGCGTTTTAGCAGGGTTATTGGTGTTTTTTGACGGTTTTTCACTGTTTTTAAGCGTTTTAGAAGGGTTATTGGTGTTTTTTGACGGTTTTTCACTGTTTTTAAGCGTTTTAGCAGGGTTATTGGTGTTTTTTTTACGGTTTTTCACTGTTTTTAAGCGTTTTAGCAGGGTTATTGGTGTTTTTTGACGGGTTTTCACTGTTTTTAAGCGTTTTAGCAGGGTTATTGGTGTTTTTTGAGGGGTTTTCACTGTATTTAAGCGTTTTAGCAGGGTTATTGGTGTTTTTTGACGGTTTTTCACTGTTTTTAAGCGTTTTAGCAGGGTTATTGGTGTTTTTTGACGGTTTTTCATTGTTTTTAAGCGTTTTAGCAGGGTTATTGGTGTTTTTTGACGGTTTTTCACTGTTTTTAAGCGTTTTAGCAGGGTTATTGGTGTTTTTTGACGGTTTTTCATTGTTTTTAAGCGTTTTAGCAGAGTTATTGGTGTTTT
The DNA here is from genome assembly GCF_964204865.1 of Styela clava. Taxonomy (NCBI): domain Eukaryota; kingdom Metazoa; phylum Chordata; class Ascidiacea; order Stolidobranchia; family Styelidae; genus Styela; species Styela clava. The sequence continues at coordinate 8,235 of NW_027556532.1, forward strand.
TTGACGGTTTTTCACTGTTTTTAAGCGTTTTAGCAGGGTTATTGGTGTTTTTTGACGGTTTTTCACTGTTTTTAAGCGTTTTAGCAGGGTTATTGGTGTTTTTGACTGTTTTTCACTGTTTTTAAGCGTTTTAGCAGGGTTCTTGGTGTTTTTTGACGGTTTTTCACTGTTTTTAAGCGTTTTAGCAGGGTTATTGGTGTTTTTTTACGGTTTTTCACTGTTTTTGAGCGTTTTAGCAGGGTTATTGGTGTTTTTTGACGGGTTTTCACTGTTTTTAAGCGTTTTAGCAGGGTTATTGGTGTTTTTTGACGGTTTTTCACTGTTTTTAAGCGTTTTAGCAGGGTTATTGGTGTTTTTTGACGGTTTTTCATTGTTTTTAAGCGTTTTAGCAGGGTTATTGGTGTTTTTTGACTGTTTTTCACTGTTTTTAAGCGTTTTAGCAGGGTTATTGGTGTTTTTTGACGGTTTTTCACTGTTTTTAAGCGTTTTAGCAGGGTTATTGGTGTTTTTTGACGGTTTTTCATTGTTTTTAAGCGTTTTAGCAGGGTTATTGGTGTTTTTGACGGGTTTTCACTGTTTTTAAGCGTTTTAGCAGGGTTATTGGTGTTTTTTGACGGTTTTTCACTGTTTTTAAGCGTTTTAGCAGGGTTATTGGTGTTTTTTGACGGTTTTTCACTGTTTTTAAGCGTTTTAGCAGGGTTATTGGTGTTTTTTGACGGTTTTTCACTGTTGTTAAGCGTTTTAGCAGGGTTATTGGTGTTTTTTGGCGGTTTTTCACTGTTTTTAAGCGTTTTAGCAGTGTTATTGGTGTTTTTTGACGGTTTTTCACTGTTTTTAAGCGTTTTAGCAGGGTTATTGGTGTTTTTTGACGGTTTTTCACTGTTGTTAAGCGTTTTAGCAGGGTTATTGGTGTTTTTTGACGGTTTTTCACCTTTTTTAAGTGTTTTAGCAGGGTTATTGGTGTTTTTTAACGGTTTTTCACTGTTTTTAAGCGTATTAGCAGGGTTATTGGTGTTTTTTGACGGTTTTTTACTGTTTTTAAGCGTTTTAGCAGGGTTATTGGTGTTTTTTGACGGTTTTTCACTGTTTTTAAGCGTTTTAGCAGGGTTATTGGTGTGTTTTGACGGTTTTTCACTGTTTTTAAGCGTTTTAGAGGGTTGTTGGTGTTTTTTGACGGTTTTTCACTGTTTTTAAGCGTTTTAGCAGGGTTATTGGTGTTTTTGGACGGTTTTTCGCTGTTTTTAAGCGTTTTAGCAGGGTTATTGGTGTTTTTTGACGGTTTTTCACTGTTTTTAAGCGTTTTAGCAGGGTTATTGGTGTTTTTTGACGGTTTTTCACTGTTTTTAAGCGTTTTAGCAGGGTTATTGGTGTTTTTTGACGGTTTTTCACTGTTTTCAAGCGTTTTAGCAGAGTTATTGGTGTTTTTTGACGGTTTTTCACTGTTTTCAAGCGTTTTAGCAGAGTTATTGGTGTTTTTTGACTGTTTTTCACTGTTTTTAAGCGTTTTAGCAGGGTTATTGGTGTTTTTTGACGGTTTTTCACTGTTTTTTAGCGTTTTAAAAGGGTTATTGGTGTTTTTTGACGGTTTTTCACTGTTTTTAAGCGTTTTAGCAGGGTTATTGGTGTTTTTTTTACGGTTTTTCACTGTTTTTAAGCGTTTTAGCAGGGTTATTGGTGTTTTTTGACGGGTTTTCACTGTTTTTAAGCGTTTTAGCAGGGTTATTGGTGTTTTTTGACGGGTTTTCACTGTTTTTAAGCGTTTTAGCAGGGTTATTGGTGTTTTGGACGGTTTTTCACTGTTTTTAAGCGTTTTAGCAGGGTTATTGGTGTTTTTTGACGGTTTTTCACTGTTTTTAAGCGTTTTAGCAGGGTTATTGGTGTTTTTTTACGGTTTTTCACTGTTTTTAAGCGTTTTAGCAGGGTTATTGGTGTTTTTTGACGGGTTTTCACTGTTTTTAAGCGTTTTAGCAGGGTTATTGGTGTTTTTTGACGGTTTTTCACTGTTTTTAAGCGTTTTAGCAGGGTTATTGGTGTTTTTTGACGGTTTTTCATTGTTTTTAAGCGTTTTAGCAGGGTTATTGGTGTTTTTTGACGGTTTTTCACTGTTTTTAAGCGTTTTAGCAGGGTTATTGGTGTTTTTTGACGGTTTTTCACTGTTTTTAAGCGTTTTAGCAGGGTTATTGGTGTTTTTTGACGGTTTTTCATTGTTTTTAAGCGTTTTAGCAGGGTTATTGGTGTTTTTGACGGGTTTTCACTGTTTTTAAGCGTTTTAGCAGGGTTATTGGTGTTTTTTGACGGTTTTTCACTGTTTTTAAGCGTTTTAGCAGGGTTATTGGTGTTTTTTGACGGTTTTTCACTGTTTTTAAGCGTTTTAGCAGGGTTATTGGTGTTTTTTGACGGTTTTTTACTGTTTTTAAGCGTTTTAGCAGGGTTATTGGTGTTTTTTGACGGTTTTTCACTGTTTTTAAGCGTTTTAGCAGGGTTATTGGTGTGTTTTGACGGTTTTTCACTGTTTTTAAGCGTTTTAGAGGGTTGTTTGTGTTTTTTGACGGTTTTTCACTGTTTTTAAGCGTTTTAGCAGGGTTATTGGTGTTTTTGGACGGTTTTTCGCTGTTTTTAAGCGTTTTAGCAGGGTTATTGATGTTTTTTGACGGTTTTTCACTGTTTTTAAGCGTTTTAGCAGGGTTATTGGTGTTTTTTGACGGTTTTTCACTGTTTTTAAGCGTTTTAGCAGGGTTATTGGTGTTTTTTGACGGTTTTTCACTGTTTTCAAGCGTTTTAGCAGAGTTATTGGTGTTTTTTGACTGTTTTTCACTGTTTTTAAGCGTTTTAGCAGGGTTATTGGTGTTTTTTGACGGTTTTTCACTGTTTTTAAGCGTTTTAGAAGGGTTATTGGTGTTTTTTGACGGTTTTTCACTGTTTTTAAGCGTTTTAGCAGGGTTATTGGTGTTTTTTTTACGGTTTTTCACTGTTTTTAAGCGTTTTAGCAGGGTTATTGGTGTTTTTTGACGGGTTTTCACTGTTTTTAAGCGTTTCAGCAGGGTTATTGGTGTTTTTTGACGGGTTTTCACTGTTTTTAAGCGTTTTAGCAGGGTTATTGGTGTTTTTTGACGGTTTTTCACTGTTTTTAAGCGTTTTAGCAGGGTTATTGGTGTGTTTTGACGGTTTTTCACTGTTTTTAAGCGTTTTAGAGGGTTGTTGGTGTTTTTTGACGGTTTTTCACTGTTTTTAAGCGTTTTAGCAGGGTTATTGGTGTTTTTGGACGGTTTTTCGCTGTTTTTAAGCGTTTTAGCAGGGTTATTGGTGTTTTTTGACGGTTTTTCACTGTTTTTAAGCGTTTTAGCAGGGTTATTGGTGTTTTTTGACGGTTTTTCACTGTTTTTAAGCGTTTTAGCAGGGTTATTGGTGTTTTTTGACGGTTTTTCACTGTTTTCAAGCGTTTTAGCAGAGTTATTGGTGTTTTTTGACGGTTTTTCACTGTTTTCAAGCGTTTTAGCAGAGTTATTGGTGTTTTTTGACTGTTTTTCACTGTTTTTAAGCGTTTTAGCAGGGTTATTGGTGTTTTTTGACGGTTTTTCACTGTTTTTTAGCGTTTTAGAAGGGTTATTGGTGTTTTTTGACGGTTTTTCACTGTTTTTAAGCGTTTTAGCAGGGTTATTGGTGTTTTTTTTACGGTTTTTCACTGTTTTTAAGCGTTTTAGCAGGGTTATTGGTGTTTTTTGACGGGTTTTCACTGTTTTTAAGCGTTTTAGCAGGGTTATTGGTGTTTTTTGACGGGTTTTCACTGTTTTTAAGCGTTTTAGCAGGGTTATTGGTGTTTTTTGACGGTTTTTCACTGTTTTTAAGCGTTTTAGCAGGGTTATTGGTGTTTTTTGACGGTTTTTCACTGTTTTTAAGCGTTTTAGCAGGGTTATTGGTGTTTTTTTACGGTTTTTCACTGTTTTTAAGCGTTTTAGCAGGGTTATTGGTGTTTTTTGACGGGTTTTCACTGTTTTTAAGCGTTTTAGCAGGGTTATTGGTATTTTTTGACGGTTTTTCACTGTTTTTAAGCGTTTTAGCAGGGTTATTGGTGTTTTTTGACGGTTTTTCATTGTTTTTAAGCGTTTTAGCAGGGTTATTGGTGTTTTTTGACGGTTTTTCACTGTTTTTAAGCGTTTTAGCAGGGTTATTGGTGTTTTTTGACGGTTTTTCACTGTTTTTAAGCGTTTTAGCAGGGTTATTGGTGTTTTTTGACGGTTTTTCATTGTTTTTAAGCGTTTTAGCAGGGTTATTGGTGTTTTTGACGGGTTTTCACTGTTTTTAAGCGTTTTAGCAGGGTTATTGGTGTTTTTTGACGGTTTTTCACTGTTTTTAAGCGTTTTAGCAGGGTTATTGGTGTTTTTTGTCGGTTTTTCACTGTTTTTAAGCGTTTTAGCAGGGTTATTGGTGTTTTTTGACGGTTTTTTACTGTTTTTAAGCGTTTTAGCAGGGTTATTGGTGTTTTTTGACGGTTTTTCACTGTTTTTAAGCGTTTTAGCAGGGTTATTGGTGTGTTTTGACGGTTTTTCACTGTTTTTAAGCGTTTTAGAGGGTTGTTGGTGTTTTTTGACGGTTTTTCACTGTTTTTAAGCGTTTTAGCAGGGTTATTGGTGTTTTTGGACGGTTTTTCGCTGTTTTTAAGCGTTTTAGCAGGGTTATTGATGTTTTTTGACGGTTTTTCACTGTTTTTAAGCGTTTTAGCAGGGTTATTGGTGTTTTTTGACGGTTTTTCACTGTTTTTAAGCGTTTTAGCAGGGTTATTGGTGTTTTTTGACGGTTTTTCACTGTTTTCAAGCGTTTTAGCAGAGTTATTGGTGTTTTTTGACTGTTTTTCACTGTTTTTAAGCGTTTTAGCAGGGTTATTGGTGTTTTTTGACGGTTTTTCACTGTTTTTAAGCGTTTTAGAAGGGTTATTGGTGTTTTTTGACGGTTTTTCACTGTTTTTAAGCGTTTTAGCAGGGTTATTGGTGTTTTTTTTACGGTTTTTCACTGTTTTTAAGCGTTTTAGCAGGGTTATTGGTGTTTTTTGACGGGTTTTCACTGTTTTTAAGCGTTTCAGTAGGGTTATTGGTGTTTTTTGACGGGTTTTCACTGTTTTTAAGCGTTTTAGCAGGGTTATTGGTGTTTTTTGACGGTTTTTCACTGTTTTTAAGCGTTTTAGCAGGGTTATTGGTGTTTTTTGACGGTTTTTCATTGTTTTTAAGCGTTTTAGCAGGGTTATTGGTGTTTTTTGACGGTTTTTCACTGTTTTTAAGCGTTTTAGCAGGGTTATTGGTGTTTTTTGACGGTTTTTCACTGTTTTTAAGCGTTTTAGCAGGGTTATTGGTGTTTTTTGACGGTTTTTCATTGTTTTTAAGCGTTTTAGCAGGGTTATTGGTGTTTTTGACGGGTTTTCACTGTTTTTAAGCGTTTTAGCAGGGTTATTGGTGTTTTTTGACGGTTTTTCACTGTTTTTAAGCGTTTTAGCAGGGTTATTGGTGTTTTTTGACGGTTTTTCATTGTTTTTAAGCGTTTTAGCAGAGTTATTGGTGTTTTTTGACGGTTTTTCACTGTTTTTAAGCGTTTTAGCAGGGTTATTGGTGTTTTTTGACGGTTTTTCACTGTTTTTAAGCGTTTTAGCAGGGTTATTGGTGTTTTTTGACGGGTTTTCACTGTTTTTAAGCGTTTTAGAAGGGTTATTGGTGTTTGTTGACGGTTTTTCACTGTTTTTAAGCGTTTTAGCAGGGTTATTGGTGTTTTTTTACGGTTTTTCACTGTTTTTAAGCGTTTTAGCAGGGTTATTGGTGTTTTTTGACGGGTTTTCACTGTTTTTAAGCGTTTTAGCAGGGTTATTGGTGTTTTTTGACGGTTTTTCACTGTTTTTAAGCGTTTTAGCAGGGTTATTGGTGTTTTTTGACGGTTTTTCATTGTTTTAAAGCGTTTTAGCAGGGTTATTGGTGTTTTTTGACGGTTTTTCACTGTTTTTAAGCGTTTTAGCAGGGTTATTGGTGTTTTTTGACGGTTTTTCACTGTTTTTAAGCGTTTTAGCAGGGTTATTGGTGTTTTTTGACGGTTTTTCATTGTTTTTAAGCGTTTTAGCAGGGTTATTGGTGTTTTTGACGGGTTTTCACTGTTTTTAAGCGTTTTAGCAGGGTTATTGGTGTTTTTTGACGGTTTTTCACTGTTTTTAAGCGTTTTAGCAGGGTTATTGGTGTTTTTTGACGGTTTTTTACTGTTTTTAAGCGTTTTAGCAGGGTTATTGGTGTTTTTTGACGGTTTTTCACTGTTTTTAAGCGTTTTAGCAGGGTTATTGGTGTGTTTTGACGGTTTTTCACTGTTTTTAAGCGTTTTAGAGGGTTGTTGGTGTTTTTTGACGGCTTTTCACTGTTTTTAAGCGTTTTAGCAGGGTTATTGGTGTTTTTGGACGGTTTTTCGCTGTTTTTAAGCGTTTTAGCAGGGTTATTGGTGTTTTATGACTGTTTTTCACTGTTTTTAAGCGTTTTAGCAGGGTTATTGGTGTTTTTTGACGGTTTTTCACTGTTTTTAAGCGTTTTAGCAGGGTTATTGGTGTTTTTTGTCGGTTTTTCACTGTTTTCAAGCGTTTTAGCAGAGTTATTGGTGTTTTTTGACTGTTTTTCACTGTTTTTAAGCGTTTTAGCAGGGTTATTGGTGTTTTTTGACGGTTTTTCACTGTTTTTAAGCGTTTTAGAAGGGTTATTGGTGTTTTTTGACGGTTTTTCACTGTTTTTAAGAGTTTTAGCAGGGTTATTGGTGTTTTTTTTACGGTTTTTCACTGTTTTTAAGCGTTTTAGCAGGGTTATTGGTGTTTTTTGACGGGTTTTCACTGTTTTTAAGCGTTTTAGCAGGGTTATTGGTGTTTTTTGACGGGTTTTCACTGTTTTTAAGCGTTTTAGCAGGGTTATTGGTGTTTTTGGACGGTTTTTCACTGTTTTTAAGCGTTTTAGCAGGGTTATTGGTGTTTTTTGACGGTTTTTCATTGTTTTTAAGCGTTTTAGCAGGGTTATTGGTGTTTTTTGACGGTTTTTCACTGTTTTTAAGCGTTTTAGCAGGGTTATTGGTGTTTTTTGACGGTTTTTCACTGTTTTTAAGCGTTTTAGCAGGGTTATTGGTGTTTTTTGACGGTTTTTCATTGTTTTTAAGCGTTTTAGCAGGGTTATTGGTGTTTTTGACGGGTTTTCACTGTTTTTAAGCGTTTTAGCAGGGTTATTGGTGTTTTTTGACGGTTTTTCACTGTTTTTAAGCGTTTTAGCAGGGTTATTGGTGTTTTTTGACGGTTTTTCATTGTTTTTAAGCGTTTTAGCAGAGTTATTGGTGTTTTTTGACGGTTTTTCACTGTTTTTAAGCGTTTTAGCAGGGTTATTGGTGTTTTTTGACGGTTTTTCACTGTTTTTAAGCGTTTTAGCAGGGTTATTGGTGTTTATTGACGGGTTTTCACTGTTTTTAAGCGTTTTAGAAGGGTTATTGGTGTTTGTTGACGGTTTTTCACTGTTTTTAAGCGTTTTAGCAGGGTTATTGGTGTTTTTTTACGGTTTTTCACTGTTTTTAAGCGTTTTAGCAGGGTTATTGGTGTTTTTTGACGGGTTTTCACTGTTTTTAAGCGTTTTAGCAGGGTTATTGGTGTTTTTTGACGGTTTTTCACTGTTTTTAAGCGTTTTAGCAGGGTTATTGGTGTTTTTTGACGGTTTTTCATTGTTTTTAAGCGTTTTAGCAGGGTTATTGGTGTTTTTTGACGGTTTTTCACTGTTTTTAAGCGTTTTAGCAGGGTTATTGGTGTTTTTTGACGGTTTTTCACTGTTTTTAAGCGTTTTAGCAGGGTTATTGGTGTTTTTTGACGGTTTTTCATTGTTTTTAAGCGTTTTAGCAGGGTTATTGGTGTTTTTGACGGGTTTTCACTGTTTTTAAGCGTTTTAGCAGGGTTATTGGTGTTTTTTGACGGTTTTTCACTGTTTTTAAGCGTTTTAGCAGGGTTATTGGTGTTTTTTGACGGTTTTTCACTGTTTTTAAGCGTTTTAGCAGGGTTATTGGTGTTTTTTGACGGTTTTTTACTGTTTTTAAGCGTTTTTGCAGGGTTATTGGTGTTTTTTGACGGTTTTTCACTGTTTTTAAGCGTTTTAGCAGGGTTATTGGTGTGTTTTGACGGTTTTTCACTGTTTTTAAGCGTTTTAGAGGGTTGTTGGTGTTTTTTGACGGTTTTTCACTGTTTTTAAGCGTTTTAGCAGGGTTATTGGTGTTTTTGGACGGTTTTTCGCTGTTTTTAAGCGTTTTAGCAGGGTTATTGGTGTTTTTTGACGGTTTTTCACTGTTTTTAAGCGTTTTAGCAGGGTTATTGGTGTTTTTTGACGGTTTTTCACTGTTTTTAAGCGTTTTAGCAGGGTTATTGGTGTTTTTTGACGGTTTTTCACTGTTTTCAAGCGTTTTAGCAGAGTTATTGGTGTTTTTTGACTGTTTTTCACTGTTTTTAAGCGTTTTAGCAGGGTTATTGGTGTTTTTTGACGGTTTTTCACTGTTTTTAAGCGTTTTAGCAGGGTTATTGGTGTTTTTTGACGGTTTTTCATTGTTTTTAAGCGTTTTAGCAGAGTTATTGGTGTTTTTTGACGGTTTTTCACTGTTTTTAAGCGTTTTAGCAGGGTTATTGGTGTTTTTTGACGGGTTTTCACTGTTTTTAAGCGTTTTAGCAGGGTTATTGGTGTTTTTGACTGTTTTTCACTGTTTTTAAGCGTTTTAGCAGGGTTCTTGGTGTTTTTTGACGGTTTTTCATTGTTTTTAAGCGTTTTAGCAGGGTTATTGGTGTTTTTTGACGGTTTTTCACTGTTTTTAAGCGTTTTAGCAAGGTTATTGGTGTTTTTTGACGGTTTTTCACTGTTTTCAAGCGTTTTAGCAGGGTTATTGGTGTTTTTTGACGGTTTTTCATTGTTTTTAAGCGTTTTAGCAGGGTTATTGGTGTTTTTTGACGGTTTTTCACTGTTTTTAAGCGTTTTAGCAGGGTTATTGGTGTTTTTTGACGGTTTTTCACTGTTTTTAAGCGTTTTAGCAGGGTTATTGGTGTTTTTTGACGGTTTTTCACTGTTTTTAAGCGTTTTAGCAGGGTTATTGGTGTTTTTGGACGGGTTTTCACTGTTTTTGAGCGTTTTAGCAGGGTTATTGGTGTTTTTTGACGGTTTTTCACTGTTTTTAAGCGTTTTAGCAGGGTTATTGGTGTTTTTTGACGGTTTTTCACTGTTTTTAAGCGTTTTAACAGGGTTATTGGTGTTTTTTGACGGTTTTTCACTGTTTTTAAGCGTTTTAGCAGGGTTATTGGTGTTTTTGACGGTTTTTCACTGTTTTTAAGCGTTTTAGCAGGGTTATTGGTGTTTTTTGACGGTTTTTCACTGTTTTTAAGCGTTTTAGCAGGGTTATTGGTGTTTTTTGACGGGTTTTCACTGTTTTTAAGCGTTTTAGCAGGGTTATTGGTGTTTTTTGACGGTTTTTCACTGTTTTTAAGCGTTTTAGCAGGGTTATTGGTGTTTTTTTACGGTTTTTCACTGTTTTTAAGCGTTTTAGCAGGGTTATTGGTGTTTTTTGACGGTTTTTCATTGTTTTTAAGCGTTTTAGCAGGGTTATTGGTGTTTTTTGACGGTTTTTCACTGTTTTTAAGCGTTTTAGCAGGGTTATTGGTGTTTTTTGACGGTTTTTCACTGTTTTTAAGCGTTTTAGCAGGGTTATTGGTGTTTTTTGACGGTTTTTCATTGTTTTTAAGCGTTTTAGCAGGGTTATTGGTGTTTTTGACGGGTTTTCACTGTTTTTAAGCGTTTTAGCAGGGTTATTGGTGTTTTTTGACGGTTTTTCACTGTTTTTAAGCGTTTTATCAGGGTTATTGGTGTTTTTTGACGGTTTTTCACTGTTTTTAAGCGTTTTAGCAGGGTTATTGGTGTTTTTTGACGGTTTTTCACTGTTGTTAAGCGTTTTAGCAGGGTTATTGGTGTTTTTTGGCGGTTTTTCACTGTTTTTAAGCGTTTTAGCAGGGTTATTGGTGTTTTTTGACGGTTTTTCACTGTTTTTAAGCGTTTTAGCAGGGTTATTGGTGTTTTTTGACGGTTTTTCACTGTTGTTAAGCGTTTTAGCAGGGTTATTGGTGTTTTTTGACGGTTTTTCACTGTTTTTAAGTGTTTTAGCAGGGTTATTGGTGTTTTTTGACGGTTTTTCACTGTTTTTAAGCGTATTAGCAGGGTTATTGGTGTTTTTTGACGGTTTTTTACTGTTTTTAAGCGTTTTAGCAGGGTTATTGGTGTTTTTTGACGGTTTTTCACTGTTTTTAAGTGTTTTAGCAGAGTTATTGGTGTGTTTTGACGGTTTTTCACTGTTTTTAAGCGTTTTAGAGGGTTGTTGGTGTTTTTTGACGGTTTTTCACTGTTTTCAAGCGTTTTAGCAGAGTTATTGGTGTTTTTTGACTGTTTTTCACTGTTTTTAAGCGTTTTAGCAGGGTTATTGGTGTTTTTTGACGGTTTTTCACTGTTTTTAAGCGTTTTAGAAGGGTTATTGGTGTTTTTTGACGGTTTTTCACTGTTTTTAAGCGTTTTAGCAGGGTTATTGGTGTTTTTTTACGGTTTTTCACTGTTTTTAAGCGTTTTAGCAGGGTTATTGGTGTTTTTTGACGGGTTTTCACTGTTTTTAAGCGTTTTAGCAGGGTTATTGGTGTTTTTTGACGGGTTTTCACTGTTTTTAAGCGTTTTAGCAGGGTTATTGGTGTTTTTTGACGGTTTTTCACTGTTTTTAAGCGTTTTAGCAGGGTTATTGGTGTTTTTTGACGGTTTTTCATTGTTTTTAAGCGTTTTAGCAGGGTTATTGGTGTTTTTTGACGGTTTTTCACTGTTTTTAAGCGTTTTAGCAGGGTTATTGGTGTTTTTTGACGGTTTTTCACTGTTTTTAAGCGTTTTAGCAGGGTTATTGGTGTTTTTTGACGGTTTTTCATTGTTTTTAAGCGTTTTAGCAGGGTTATTGGTGTTTTTGACGGGTTTTCACTGTTTTTAAGCGTTTTAGCAGGGTTATTGGTGTTTTTTGACGGTTTTTCACTGTTTTTAAGCGTTTTAGCAGGGTTATTGGTGTTTTTTGACGGTTTTTCATTGTTTTTAAGCGTTTTAGCAGAGTTATTGGTGTTTTTTGACGGTTTTTCACTGTTTTTAAGCGTTTTAGCAGGGTTATTGGTGTTTTTTGACGGTTTTTCACTGTTTTTAAGCGTTTTAGCAGGGTTATTGGTGTTTTTGACTGTTTTTCACTGTTTTTAAGCGTTTTAGCACGGTTCTTGGTGTTTTTTGACGGTTTTTCATTGTTTTTAAGCGTTTTAGCAGGGTTATTGGTGTTTTTTGACGGTTTTTCACTGTTTTTAAGCGTTTTAGCAAGGTTATTGGTGTTTTTTTACGGTTTTTCACTGTTTTTAAGCGTTTTAGCAGGGTTATTGGTGTTTTTTGACGGTTTTTCATTGTTTTTAAGCGTTTTAGCAGGGTTATTGGTGTTTTTTGACGGTTTTTCACTGTTTTTAAGCGTTTTAGCAGGGTTATTGGTGTTTTTTGACGGTTTTTCACTGTTTTTAAGCGTTTTAGCAGGGTTATTGGTGTTTTTTGACGATTTTTCACTGTTTTTAAGCGTTTTAGCAGGGTTATTGGTGTTTTTGGACGGTTTTTCACTGTTTTTAAGCGTTTTAGCAGGATTATTGGTGTTTTTTGACGGTTTTTCACTGTTTTTAAGCGTGTTAGCAGGGTTATTGGTGTTTTTTGACGGTTTTTCACTGTTTTAAAGCGTTTTAGCAGGGTTATGGTGTTTTTTGACGGTTTTTCACTGTTTTTAAGCGTTTTAGCAGGGTTATTGGTGTTTTTTGACGGTTTTTCACTGTTTTTAAGCGTTTTAGCAGGGTTATTGGTGTTTTTGACTGTTTTTCACTGTTTTTAAGCGTTTTAGCAGGGTTCTTGGTGTTTTTTGACGGTTTTTCATTGTTTTTAAGCGTTTTAGCAGGGTTATTGGTGTTTTTTGACGGTTTTTCACTGTTTTTAAGCGTTTTAGCAGGGTTATTGGTGTTTTTTGACGGTTTTTCATTGTTTTTAAGCGTTTTAGCAGGGTTATTGGTGTTTTTTGACGGTTTTTCACTGTTTTTAAGCGTTTTAGCAGGGTTATTGGTGTTTTTTGACGGTTTTTCACTGTTTTTAAGCGTTTTAGCAGGGTTATTGGTGTTTTTTGACGGTTTTTCACTGTTTTTAAGCGTTTTAGCAGGGTTATTGGTGTTTTTGGACGGGTTTTCACTGTTTTTGAGCGTTTTAGCAGGGTTATTGGTGTTTTTTGACGGTTTTTCACTGTTTTTAAGCGTTTTAGCAGGGTTATTGGTGTTTTTTGACGGTTTTTCACTGTTTTTAAGCGTTTTAACAGGGTTATTGGTGTTTTTTGACGGTTTTTCACTGTTTTTAAGCGTTTTAGCAGGGTTATTGGTGTTTTTTGACGGTTTTTCACTGTTTTTAAGCGTTTTAGCAGGGTTATTGGTGTTTTTTGACGGTTTTTCACTGTTTTTAAGCGTTTTAGCAGGGTTATTGGTGTTTTTTGACGGGTTTTCACTGTTTTTAAGCGTTTTAGCAGGGTTATTGGTGTTTTTTGACGGTTTTTCACTGTTTTTAAGCGTTTTAGCAGGGTTATTGGTGTTTTTTGACGGTTTTTCACTGTTTTTAAGCGTTTTAGCAGGGTTATTGGTGTTTTTTGACGGTTTTTCATTGTTTTTAAGCGTTTTAGCAGGGTTATTGGTGTTTTTTGACGGTTTTTCACTGTTTTTAAGCGTTTTAGCAGGGTTATTGGTGTTTTTTGACGGTTTTTCACTGTTTTTAAGCGTTTTAGCAGGGTTATTGGTGTTTTTTGACGGTTTTTCATTGTTTTTAAGCGTTTTAGCAGGGTTATTGGTGTTTTTGACGGGTTTTCACTGTTTTTAAGCGTTTTAGCAGGGTTATTGGTGTTTTTTGACGGTTTTTCACTGTTTTTAAGCGTTTTATCAGGGTTATTGGTGTTTTTTGACGGTTTTTCACTGTTTTTAAGCGTTTTAGCAGGGTTATTGGTGTTTTTTGACGGTTTTTCACTGTTGTTAAGCGTTTTAGCAGGGTTATTGGTGTTTTTTGGCGGTTTTTCACTGTTTTTAAGCGTTTTAGCAGGGTTATTGGTGTTTTTTGACGGTTTTTCACTGTTTTTAAGCGTTTTAGCAGGGTTATTGGTGTTTTTTGACGGTTTTTCACTGTTGTTAAGCGTTTTAGCAGGGTTATTGGTGTTTTTTGACGGTTTTTCACTGTTTTTAAGTGTTTTAGCAGGGTTATTGGTGTTTTTTGACGGTTTTTCACTGTTTTTAAGCGTATTAGCAGGGTTATTGGTGTTTTTTGACGGTTTTTTACTGTTTTTAAGCGTTTTAGCAGGGTTATTGGTGTTTTTTGACGGTTTTTCACTGTTTTTAAGCGTTTTAGCAGAGTTATTGGTGTGTTTTGACGGTTTTTCACTGTTTTTAAGCGTTTTAGAGGGTTGTTGGTGTTTTTTGACGGTTTTTCACTGTTTTTAAGCGTTTTAGCAGGGTTATTGGTGTTTTTGGACGGTTTTTCGCTGTTTTTAAGCGTTTTAGCAGGGTTATTGGTGTTTTTTGACGGTTTTTCACTGTTTTTAAGCGTTTTAGCAGGGTTATTGGTGTTTTTTGACGGTTTTTCACTGTTTTTGAGCGTTTTAGCAGGGTTATTGGTGTTTTTTGACGGTTTTTCACTGTTTTCAAGCGTTTTAGCAGAGTTATTGGTGTTTTTTGACTGTTTTTCACTGTTTTTAAGCGTTTTAGCAGGGTTATTGGTGTTTTTTGACGTTTTTTCACTGTTTTTAAGCGTTTTAGAAGGGTTATTGGTGTTTTTTGACGGTTTTTCACTGTTTTTAAGCGTTTTAGCAGGGTTATTGGTGTTTTTTTACGGTTTTTCACTGTTTTTAAGCGTTTTAGCAGGGTTATTGGTGTTTTTTGACGGGTTTTCACTGTTTTTAAGCGTTTTAGCAGGGTTATTGGTGTTTTTTGACGGGTTTTCACTGTTTTTAAGCGTTTTAGCAGGGTTATTGGTGTTTTTTGACGGTTTTTCACTGTTTTTAAGCGTTTTAGCAGGGTTATTGGTGTTTTTTGACGGTTTTTCATTGTTTTTAAGCGTTTTAGCAGGGTTATTGGTGTTTTTTGACGGTTTTTCACTGTTTTTAAGCGTTTTAGCAGGGTTATTGGTGTTTTTTGACGGTTTTTCACTGTTTTTAAGCGTTTTAGCAGGGTTATTGGTGTTTTTTGACGGTTTTTCATTGTTTTTAAGCGTTTTAGCAGGGTTATTGGTGTTTTTGACGGGTTTTCACTGTTTTTAAGCGTTTTAGCAGGGTTATTGGTGTTTTTTGACGGTTTTTCACTGTTTTTAAGCGTTTTAGCAGGGTTATTGGTGTTTTTTGACGGTTTTTCATTGTTTTTAAGCGTTTTAGCAGAGTTATTGGTGTTTTTTGACGGTTTTTCATGTTTTTAAGCGTTTTAGCAGGGTTATTGGTGTTTTTGACGGTTTTTCACTGTTTTTAAGCGTTTTAGCAGGGTTATTGGTGTTTTTGACTGTTTTTCACTGTTTTTAGGCGTTTTAGCAGGGTTCTTGGTGTTTTTTGACGGTTTTTCATTGTTTTTAAGTGTTTTAGCAGGGTTATTGGTGTTTTTTGACGGTTTTTCACTGTTTTTAAGCGTTTTAGCAAGGGTTATTGGTGTTTTTTGACGGTTTTTCACTGTTTTTAAGCGTTTTAGCAGGGTTATTGGTGTTTTTTGACGGTTTTTCACTGTTTTTAAGCGTTTTAGCAGGGTTATTGGTGTTTTTTGACGGTTTTTCACTGTTTTTAAGCGTTTTAGCAGGGTTATTGGTGTTTTTTGACGGTTTTTCACTGTTTTTAAGCGTTTTAGCAGGGTTATTGGTGTTTTTTGACGGTTTTTCACTGTTTTTAAGCGTTTTAGCAGGGTTATTGGTGTTTTTTGACGGGTTTTCACTGTTTTTAAGCGTTTTAGCAGGGTTATTGGTGTTTTTTGACGGTTTTTCACTGTTTTTAAGCGTTTTAGCAGGGTTATTGGTGTTTTTTGACGGTTTTTCATTGTTTTTAAGCGTTTTAGCAGGGTTATTGGTGTTTTTTGACGGTTTTTCACTGTTTTTAAGCGTTTTAGCAGGGTTATTGGTGTTTTTTGACGGTTTTTCACTGTTTTTAAGCGTTTTAGCAGGGTTATTGGTGTTTTTTGACGGTTTTTCATTGTTTTTAAGCGTTTTAGCAGGGTTATTGGTGTTTTTGACGGGTTTTCACTGTTTTTAAGCGTTTTAGCAGGATTATTGGTGTTTTTTGACGGTTTTTCACTGTTTTTAAGCGTTTTAGCAGGGTTATTGGTGTTTTTTGACGGTTTTTCATTGTTTTTAAGCGTTTTAGCAGAGTTATTGGTGTTTTTTGACGGTTTTTCACTGTTTTTAAGCGTTTTAGCAGGGTTATTGGTGTTTTTTGACGGTTTTTCACTGTTTTTAAGCGTTTTAGCAGGGTTATTAGTGTTTTTTGACGGTTTTTCATTGTTTTTAAGCGTTTTAGCAGGGTTATTGGTGTTTTTCACTGTTTTTAAGCGTTTTAGCAGGGTTCTTGGTATTTTTTGACGGTTTTTCATTGTTTTTAAGCGTTTTAGCAGGGTTATTGGTGTTTTTTGACGGTTTTTCACTGTTTTTAAGCGTTTTAGCAGGGTTATTGGTGTTTTTTGACGGTTTTTCACTGTTTTTAAGCGTTTTAGCAGGGTTATTGGTGTTTTTGACTGTTTTTCACTGTTTTTAGGCGTTTTAGCAGGGTTCTTGGTGTTTTTTGACGGTTTTTCATTGTTTTTAAGTGTTTTAGCAGGGTTATTGGTGTTTTTTGACGGTTTTTCACTGTTTTTAAGCGTTTTAGCAAGGTTATTGGTGTTTTTTGACGGTTTTTCACTGTTTTTAAGCGTTTTAGCAGGGTTATTGGTGTTTTTTGACGGTTTTTCACTGTTTTTAAGCGTTTTAGCAGGGTTATTGGTGTTTTTTGACGGTTTTTCACTGTTTTTAAGCGTTTTAGCAGGGTTATTGGTGTTTTTTGACGGTTTTTCACTGTTTTTAAGCGTTTTAGCAGGGTTATTGGTGTTTTTTGACGGTTTTTCACTGTTTTTAAGCGTTTTAGCAGGGTTATTGGTGTTTTTTGACGGGTTTTCACTGTTTTTAAGCGTTTTAGCAGGGTTATTGGTGTTTTTTGACGGTTTTTCACTGTTTTTAAGCGTTTTAGCAGGGTTATTGGTGTTTTTTGACGGTTTTTCATTGTTTTTAAGCGTTTTAGCAGGGTTATTGGTGTTTTTTGACGGTTTTTCACTGTTTTTAAGCGTTTTAGCAGGGTTATTGGTGTTTTTTGACGGTTTTTCACTGTTTTTAAGCGTTTTAGCAGGGTTATTGGTGTTTTTTGACGGTTTTTCATTGTTTTTAAGCGTTTTAGCAGGGTTATTGGTGTTTTTGACGGGTTTTCACTGTTTTTAAGCGTTTTAGCAGGATTATTGGTGTTTTTTGACGGTTTTTCACTGTTTTTAAGCGTTTTAGCAGGGTTATTGGTGTTTTTTGACGGTTTTTCATTGTTTTTAAGCGTTTTAGCAGAGTTATTGGTGTTTTTTGACGGTTTTTCACTGTTTTTAAGCGTTTTAGCAGGGTTATTGGTGTTTTTTGACGGTTTTTCACTGTTTTTAAGCGTTTTAGCAGGGTTATTAGTGTTTTTTGACGGTTTTTCATTGTTTTTAAGCGTTTTAGCAGGGTTATTGGTGTTTTTCACTGTTTTTAAGCGTTTTAGCAGGGTTCTTGGTATTTTTTGACGGTTTTTCATTGTTTTTAAGCGTTTTAGCAGGGTTATTGGTGTTTTTCGACGGTTTTTCACTGTTTTTAAGCGTTTTAGCAGGGTTATTGGTGTTTTTGGACGGGTTTTCACTGTTTTTAAGCGTTTTAGCAGGGTTATTGGTGTTTTTTGACGGTTTTTCACTGTTTTTAAGCGTTTTAGCAGGGTTATTGGTGTTTTTTGACGGTTTTTCACTGTTTTAAGCGTTTTAGCAGGGTTATTGGTGTTTTTTGACGGTTTTTCACTGTTTTTAAGCGTTTTAGCAGGGTTATTGGTGTTTTTTGACGGTTTTTCACTGTTTTTAAGCGTTTTAGCAGGGTTATTGGTGTTTTTTGACGGTTTTTCACTGTTTTTAAGCGTTTTAGCAGGGTTATTGGTGTTTTTTGACGGTTTTTCACTGTTTTTAAGCGTTTTAGCAGGGTTATTGGTGTTTTTGGACGGGTTTTCACTGTTTTTAAGCGTTTTAGCAGGGTTATTGGTGTTTTTTGACGGTTTTTCACTGTTTTTAAGCGTTTTAGCAGGGTTATTGGTGTTTTTTGACGGTTTTTCACTGTTTTTAAGCGTTTTAGCAGGGTTATTGGTGTTTTTTGACGGTTTTTCACTGTTTTTAAGCGTTTTAGCAGGGTTATTGGTGTTTTTTGACGGTTTTTCACTGTTTTTAAGCGTTTTAGCAGGGTTATTGGTGTTTTTTGACGGTTTTTCACTGTTTTTAAGCGTTTTAGCAGGGTTATTGGTATTTTTTGACGGTTTTTCACTGTTTTTAAGCGTTTTAGCAGGGTTATTGGTGTTTTTTGACGGTTTTTTACTGTTTTTAAGCGTTTTAGCAGGGTTATTGGTGTTTTTTGACGGTTTTTCACTGTTTTTAAGCGTTTTAGCAGGGTTATTGGTGTTTTTTGACGGTTTTTCACTGTTTTTAAGCGTTTTACCAGGATTATTGGTGTTTTTTGGTGGTTTTTCACTGTTTTTAGGCGTTTTAGCAGGGTTATTGGTGTTTTTTGATGGTTTTTCACTGTTTTTAAGCGTTTTAGCAGGGTTATTAGTGTTTTTTGACGGTTTTTCACTGTTTTTAAGCGTTTTAGCAGGGTTATTGGTGTTTTTTGACGGTTTTTCACTGTTTTTAAGCGTTTTAGCAGGGTTATTGGTGTTTTTTGACGGTTTTTCACTGTTTTTAAGCGTTTTAGCAGGGTTATTGGTGTTTTTTGACGGTTTTTCACTGTTTTTAAGCGTTTTAGCAGGGTTATTGGTGTTTTTTGACGGTTTTTCACTGTTTTTAAGCGTTTTAGCAGGGTTATTGGTGTTTTTTGACGGTTTTTCACTGTTTTCAAGCGTTTTAGCAGAGTTATTGGTGTTTTTTGACTGTTTTTCACTGTTTTTAAGCGTTTTAGCAGGGTTATTGGTGTTTTTTGACGGTTTTTCACTGTTTTTAAGCGTTTTAGAAGGGTTATTGGTGTTTTTTGACGGTTTTTCACTGTTTTTAAGCGTTTTAGCAGGGTTATTGGTGTTTTTTTACGGTTTTTCACTGTTTGTAAGCGTTTTAGCAGGGTTATTGGTGTTTTTTGACGGGTTTTCACTGTTTTTAAGCGTTTTAGCAGGGTTATTGGTGTTTTTTGACGGGTTTTCACTGTTTTTAAGCGTTTTAGCAGGGTTATTGGTGTTTTTTGACGGTTTTTCACTGTTTTTAAGCGTTTTAGCAGGGTTATTGGTGTTTTTTGACGGTTTTTCATTGTTTTTAAGCGTTTTAGCAGGGTTATTGGTGTTTTTTGACGGTTTTTCACTGTTTTTAAGCGTTTTAGCAGGGTTATTGGTGTTTTTTGACGGTTTTTCACTGTTTTTAAGCGTTTTAGCAGGGTTATTGGTGTTTTTTGAAGGTTTTTCATTGTTTTTAAGAGTTTTAGCAGGGTTATTGGTGTTTTTGACGGGTTTTCACTGTTTTTAAGCGTTTTAGCAGGGTTATTGGTGTTTTTTGACGGTTTTTCACTGTTTTTAAGCGTTTTAGCAGGGTTATTGGTGTTTTTTGACGGTTTTTCATTGTTTTTAAGCGTTTTAGCAGAGTTATTGGTGTTTTTTGACGGTTTTTCACTGTTTTTAAGCGTTTTAGCAGGGTTATTGGTGTTTTTTGACGGTTTTTCACTGTTTTTAAGCGTTTTAGCAGGGTTATTGGTGTTTTTGACTGTTTTTCACTGTTTTTAAGCGTTTTAGCAGGGTTCTTGGTGTTTTTTGACGGTTTTTCATTGTTTTTAAGCGTTTTAGCAGGGTTATTGGTGTTTTTTGACGGTTTTTCACTGTTTTTAAGCGTTTTAGCAAGGTTATTGGTGTTTTTTGACGGTTTTTCACTGTTTTTAAGCGTTTTAGCAGGGTTATTGGTGTTTTTTGACGGTTTTTCATTGTTTTTAAGCGTTTTAGCAGGGTTATTGGTGTTTTTTGACGGTTTTTCACTGTTTTTAAGCGTTTTAGCAGGGTTATTGGTGTTTTTTGACGGTTTTTCACTGTTTTTAAGCGTTTTAGCAGGGTTATTGGTGTTTTTTGACGGTTTTTCACTGTTTTTAAGCGTTTTAGCAGGGTTATTGGTGTTTTTGGACGGGTTTTCACTGTTTTTGAGCGTTTTAGCAGGGTTATTGGTGTTTTTTGACGGTTTTTCACTGTTTTTAAGCGTTTTAGCAGGGTTATTGGTGTTTTTTGACGGTTTTTCACTGTTTTTAAGCGTTTTAACAGGGTTATTGGTGTTTTTTGACGGTTTTTCACTGTTTTTAAGCGTTTTAGCAGGGTTATTGGTGTTTTTTGACGGTTTTTCATTGTTTTTAAGCGTTTTAGCAGGGTTATTGGTGTTTTTTGACGGTTTTTCACTGTTTTTAAGCGTTTTAGCAGGGTTATTGGTGTTTTTTGACGGTTTTTCATTGTTTTTAAGCGTTTTAGCAGGGTTATTGGTGTTTTTTGATGGTTTTTCACTGTTTTTAAGCGTTTTAGCAGGGTTATTGGTGTTTTTTGACGGTTTTTCACTGTTTTTAAGCGTTTTAGCAGGGTTATTGGTGTTTTTTGACGGTTTTTCATTGTTTTTAAGCGTTTTAGCAGGGTTATTGGTGTTTTTGACGGGTTTTCACTGTTTTTAAGCGTTTTAGCAGGATTATTGGTGTTTTTTGACGGTTTTTCACTGTTTTAAGCGTTTTAGCAGGGTTATTGGTGTTTTTTGACGGTTTTTCACTGTTTTTAAGCGTTTTAGCAGGGTTATTGGTGTTTTTCGACGGTTTTTCATTGTTTTTAAGCGTTTTAGCAGGGTTATTGGTGTTTTTGACGGGTTTTCACTGTTTTTAAGCGTTTTAGCAGGATTATTGGTGTTTTTTGACGGTTTTTCACTGTTTTTAAGCGTTTTAGCAGGGTTATTGGTGTTTTTTGACGGTTTTTCATTGTTTTTAAGCGTTTTAGCAGAGTTATTGGTGTTTTTTGACGGTTTTTCACTGTTTTTAAGCGTTTTAGCAGGGTTATTGGTGTTTTTTGACGGTTTTTCACTGTTTTTAAGCGTTTTAGCAGGGTTATTAGTGTTTTTTGACGGTTTTTCATTGTTTTTAAGCGTTTTAGCAGGGTTATTGGTGTTTTTGACTATTTTTCACTGTTTTTAAGCGTTTTAGCAGGGTTCTTGGTATTTTTTGACGGTTTTTCATTGTTTTTAAGCGTTTTAGCAGGGTTATTGGTGTTTTTCGACGGTTTTTCACTGTTTTTAAGCGTTTTAGCAGGGTTATTGGTGTTTTTTGACGATTTTTCACTGTTTTTAAGCGTTTTAGCAGGGTTATTGGTGTTTTTGGACGGGTTTTCACTGTTTTTAAGCGTTTTAGCAGGGTTATTGGTGTTTTTTGACGGTTTTTCACTGTTTTTAAGCGTTTTAGCAGGGTTATTGGTGTTTTTTGACGGTTTTTCACTGTTTTTAAGCGTTTTAGCAGGGTTATTGGTGTTTTTTGACGGTTTTTCACTGTTTTTAAGCGTTTTAGCAGGGTTATTGGTGTTTTTTGACGGTTTTTCACTGTTTTTAAGCGTTTTAGCAGGGTTATTGGTGTTTTTTGACGGTTTTTCACTGTTTTTAAGCGTTTTAGCAGGGTTATTGGTGTTTTTTGACGGTTTTTCACTGTTTTTAAGCGTTTTAGCAGGGTTATTGGTGTTTTTGGACGGGTTTTCACTGTTTTTAAGCGTTTTAGCAGGGTTATTGGTGTTTTTTGACGGTTTTTCACTGTTTTTAAGCGTTTTAGCAGGGTTATTGGTGTTTTTTGACGGTTTTTCACTGTTTTTAAGCGTTTTAGCAGGGTTATTGGTGTTTTTTGACGGTTTTTCACTGTTTTTAAGCGTTTTAGCAGGGTTATTGGTGTTTTTTGACGGTTTTTCACTGTTTTTAAGCGTTTTAGCAGGGTTATTGGTGTTTTTTGACGGTTTTTCACTGTTTTTAAGCGTTTTAGCAGGGTTATTGGTGTTTTTTGACGGTTTTTCACTGTTTTTAAGCGTTTTAGCAGGGTTATTGGTGTTTTTTGACGGTTTTTTACTGTTTTTAAGCGTTTTAGCAGGGTTATTGGTGTTTTTTGACGGTTTTTCACTGTTTTTAAGCGTTTTAGCAGAGTTATTGGTGTTTTTTGACGGTTTTTCACTGTTTTTAAGCGTTTTACCAGGATTATTGGTGTTTTTTGGTGGTTTTTCAATGTTTTTAGGCGTTTTAGCAGGGTTATTGGTGTTTTTTGACGGTTTTTCACTGTTTTTAAGCGTTTTAGCAGGGTTATTAGTGTTTTTTGACGGTTTTTCACTGTTTTTAAGCGTTTTAGCAGGGTTATTGGTGTTTTTTGACGGTTTTTCACTGTTTTTAAGCGTTTTAGCAGGGTTATTGGTGTTTTTTGACGGTTTTTCACTGTTTTTAAGCGTTTTAGCAGGGTTATTGGTGTTTTTTGACGGTTTTTCACTGTTTTTAAGCGTTTTAGCAGGGTTATTGGTGTTTTTTGACGGTTTTTCACTGTTTTTAAGCGTTTTAGCAGGGTTATTGGTGTTTTTTGACGGTTTTTCACTGTTTTCAAGCGTTTTAGCAGAGTTATTGGTGTTTTTTGACTGTTTTTCACTGTTTTTAAGCGTTTTAGCAGGGTTATTGGTGTTTTTTGACGGTTTTTCACTGTTTTTAAGCGTTTTAGAAGGGTTATTGGTGTTTTTTGACGGTTTTTCACTGTTTTTAAGCGTTTTAGCAGGGTTATTGGTGTTTTTTTACGGTTTTTCACTGTTTGTAAGCGTTTTAGCAGGGTTATTGGTGTTTTTTGACGGTTTTTCACTGTTTTTAAGCGTTTTAGCAGGGTTATTGGTGTTTTTGGACGGGTTTTCACTGTTTTTGAGCGTTTTAGCAGGGTTATTGGTGTTTTTTGACGGTTTTTCACTGTTTTTAAGCGTTTTAGCAGGGTTATTGGTGTTTTTTGACGGTTTTTCACTGTTTTTAAGCGTTTTAACAGGGTTATTGGTGTTTTTTGACGGTTTTTCACTGTTTTTAAGCGTTTTAGCAGGGTTATTGGTGTTTTTTGACGGTTTTCATTGTTTTTAAGCGTTTTAGCAGGGTTATTGGTGTTTTTTGACGGTTTTTCACTGTTTTTAAGCGTTTTAGCAGGGTTATTGGTGTTTTTTGACGGTTTTTCATTGTTTTTAAGCGTTTTAGCAGGGTTATTGGTGTTTTTTGATGGTTTTTCACTGTTTTTAAGCGTTTTAGCAGGGTTATTGGTGTTTTTTGACTGTTTTTCACTGTTTTTAAGCGTTTTAGCAGGGTTATTGGTGTTTTTTGACGGTTTTTCATTGTTTTTAAGCGTTTTAGCAGGGTTATTGGTGTTTTTTGACGGTTTTTCACTGTTTTTAAGCGTTTTAGCAGGGTTATTGGTGTTTTTTGACGGTTTTTCACTGTTTTTAAGCGTTTTAGCAGGGTTATTGGTGTTTTTTGACGGTTTTTCATTGTTTTTAAGCGTTTTAGCAGGGTTATTGGTGTTTTTGATTGGTTTTCACTGTTTTTAAGCGTTTTAGCAGGATTATTGGTGTTTTTTGACGGTTTTTCACTGTTTTTAAGCGTTTTAGCAGGGTTATTGGTGTTTTTTGACGGTTTTTCATTGTTTTTAAGCGTTCTAGCAGAGTTATTGGTGTTTTTTGACGGTTTTTCACTGTTTTTAAGCGTTTTAGCAGGGTTATTGGTGTTTTTTGACGGTTTTTCACTGTTTTTAAGCGTTTTAGC
>NW_027556533.1:0-24797 GCF_964204865.1 Styela clava
TCACTTTTATTTCATTCGTAAAGTTTTGACTAATAAAAGAAACATGTTTGAACAAATCAATAAAGTAATGCCTAAATGATTCTCAAAAGCAATGGGTATTACGACCAACATAACTTATAATTCGATGAAAGGTTATAATTTCGAATTAAACGTTTTGGGAATCACTGGACAAAAAACAGCATACCAAGCACAATTAGGTCTTCCCCGGACAAATGCGGACTATATTATAATCTTCTACGAAGAAGCATACGAGTTTAATGCTCGTGATTTTGACCGTGTATTCAACGCTACCGGAGGATCGAAAAATTCAAAGATTTTGATTTTCAAAGCCAGCAACCCATGAAACCCAAGTTGTGCATATTTTCAAGACTTTCAAAATGTATTGCCGTGAAACGAAAAAGTAATGATGAGTAAAGGAGAGGATTATTATTTCGACAAGAAAAACAGAACTCTCTATCATTGAACATGCATTGTTAAAACGGTTCAGGACGATATTGTTTCGCCAAATCGTATTAAAAAGATGTACGAACGGGCTCATAAAAACAAACTCGAAGCACCAACCATATTATATGGAAAGCCAATGATTGCCGAAAACCAAACATTCGACACATCGAAAATTATCTATGTTGGAGGAGAAGGTGATGAGCCGTCTCTTATTCCATATAATGATTTTTTGATTCGTGTAGGGATCGACTTCGGACAAACTCGTAATCCAACAGCAGTTGTTTTCGGGATATCGAATTTTGAAGGATCTCGAATATTGGTACTCGACACCTTAACAATTGAACATCACGAAAGAGCAATTCACACGCCGGAATTGACAACTCGTATTTTAGGATTTATTGTATATAATATGAATCTTTTTGAACTAGACAAAAACGAAACTGTTTACGTTAATTGCGATACTAGTGATATGCGACTCGTGTGAGATCTCCAATCATTAGCTGATAAAAGAAATATTGATTATCTTTCTTTTTCGGGTGTTAAAAAAAATTCTAAAAGATTTAGAAGAAGCGAACGTCTTATGGCTTGAATGCTAGCTTTAGGAAATCGTTGCTTTTACATGTTTCGGAATGAAAACAACAAAAAATTAATTGCTTCTATGCAATCTATCGTTTTGAGACCTGATAAAAAAGGTTTTGTTGAAGACGAAAGTAGTGGTAGCGGTGACGACCAATACGACGCACTATGTTATGCGTTCTCTGACGAAATTGCCAGAAGAACATTAGGACAACCCACCGAGGAAGTTTCTAAAGAAATGATTAACGAAAAACCCGTGACTTCTTCTTAAAAATAAGAGAGAAAACAGGCCTCTAATTTTACCTTTCCATAGTAAAGTACGTTAGGTTGTCCTTTTTGGACCTATATTTTTAGGTCTTTTTTCGCATAAACGAATAAAACATAGGCTTCTGCAAGATCATCAGAAAAAAATTTAACTATTGTGCTTCTGGCGACTTGTTTGATTCGATATTCCACAGAATTTTTTTTCGTGTTCTTTTCGACTTCAAAACCTTTACCGTGTTCTTTAACGAAAAATTCTACAGACTTCTTTTTTTTGAATTCTCGTTTCAAAGCTTCGTTCAAAACTTCTTTACTCACTTTTGTCTCATTGTGATAAAATGATTTTAGTTCTCCGCGGATGTTCATTCGTGTTCTTTCGTATACAACTCCTTTTTTGAAACTAAGAGATTTAATAATCTTCAAATAACCATACATGTCGTCATAGAAAACCAAGTTAGTAGTACCGTTTATATCTCGAATTATTCGCGTATAATTCTCAAGAATGTCGTAGAAATTACCCTGATCATAATAGTATTTACCTTCTATTAAAGCGTAATAACCAGATTTCTTCCCAACATCTCATGCGATTAAATTGTTCATATTTCTTTATTTAAACTCAAATTAGATGTTTCTCCTGTGTTTTTATCGATGTAAACAATATATTTTTCGATTTCATTTACTTTTAACCCAGCTTTTTTCGGTAAAAAATTAGTTGAGAAAAGTCTTGCGTATGCTCATAATTGACATCCATATTTGAATCTTTCCAAATTGTTTGTTGATCTTTTACTTGTTTTTCAGTCTAATACGAAAAACTTACGTGTTTTTGTGTTGTAACCAATAACATCAACAGTTCCACAAAGATAAGCCTCTGGATCCATAAGTTTTTGTTCTATTAAACAAACTTTCATATACTTAGGTAGAATTGTACATTTATCGTTTTTTACCAATTCTTCCATGTGCTTATGGATTTCAATTCCTCTCTTTGATGCTTTTCGCAAAATCATATCCTTATATTCAGGATCCATTGTCATTGTCTTATCGTAATAATGTTGGGCATAACCAAATACTGAGGTTACGCCATTCATTGACTTTTTGTTATATGTATATTTGTGTTTTTTTTCATCGAATTCCAAATATTGACTTCGTTTTTGAAACCTTGAATCGTCCAAGTGTTTCAATAAATATTTTTTATAATTAATATGATGTTTCATTGTTATTTTGTTCCTCCCATGTTACATCTTGTTTGAAATAATCTATACATTTCGTATCTCCACAAAAGCATTTAATGATTGTTCTTTCTTTGAACACCATTAAAAAACCTTTGTATGTTCGTTTGACTGTATCATGATGGATCTTATTAAGGTGACATTTAGGTACAAACCCTATAATATTTTCCTGTGTCATGCAACGTCTAACGCTATATCCCTTATCTTTTAGCATTTGAACCAAGTTCTGTACTCTACCTTCTGTTTTAATCCCTTTTTCATAAACAGCACACTCTTCAAGCATATTCTCTACTTCTTTTGGTATGTCTATTGGTTTTACATTGTTGTTATTATAATAGTAATCATTCTTATCTATCATCATCATATAGCTATATGGCTTAACTTCAATGTCATATTTCGAAGCAATTTTTCATTTTAATTTTCATAATTTCTTGCTAGGATTTTTAAAAACCAATTTGTATTTCCCTTTTTCTTTTCCTCACTTAGAAGTTATTGACAATGTTTTATCTTTGTATTTTAACAACAAAGGATGTTTTTGTACAGTGTCATCGTCATCGAAAACAACGTATTCCTGTGCTGGTTTAATAGCTAATGAATTAAATTGTTGAAACCTTTGTATGTTGTTTCCAGAAGTGAAAGGGTTAACCATATCTACCAAACTAATTTTTTGTGTGTCTACGGCATATTCCTTTTTCCTATTGATAACAAAACGTTCGGAATTATTATTTTCACCAACATACGATAGTGTTCATTGTATTTTATCTAATTCGATTCCGAGCCTTTTGATTTTTTCAACCATATCCATATTGTCTTCAAATAACTTTTTTCGATAACTCTCTTCAAAAGCAAATCCAACGAATTCGTGAGGCAATTCTTTCATTCGATCTTCCTCAAATAATTTCAATCACGACAATCTTTCTTCATATGGGTACAATGATAATTTTTTGTTATTAACCAACAACGCACTTTGTTTTGATGGTTTGTATATTCCTTTTGCCACTATCTTTTTCGTTTCCTTAATTTTATAGCAGTGGTTGTTCACATCTCGACTTAAAAATCAATCTAGTTCTGAAATAGTTACTTCGAAACCACTTTTATCCATTACTTTTTTAGGTACACCTGTCAAATCTTTTTTACTTTGAACGAAAACACCGTCCGTATTAATGTTGATTATTACAGCCTCGGGATCCTGCAATAAAATATTGCTTATTAACAATCAGATTAAAACTCGTCCTTGTCTGCAAATTCAGTTTTGCGTGGCAAATCCAGCCTCGTTGTTCAAAGAGTTCTTTTTGAAAAAATAGGGAAGAAAACCAAACGTCGAATTCAACAATAGTTTCATCGCTTCACGTTTGACCTTGTCCTCTTTTGTTCCGTATTTAAGAACTGTTGTTTGATGTTTTAATTCGCAATATCGGTTAAAACTAGCTTCAGTAAACAATTTAAACAATTTAGACTGCTGTCCAAGTACCAAAATGTTTGGGTAAAGACTTGTGAAATCCATCGAATAAATTTTACCTTCTGTTTCGCTAGCCTTAAAAAACTTTCTAAAAACGACATTGTGAACCCCTCCGTTGTAATTATTTCCGTTATTAAGACAATTCTTGTTGTGCGCTGGTAGGTTTATTGGGTTAAAATCATTTTCTTTAATGTGATTTCAAAACTCAGGATTGTCCTTGCTTATCCCGAAATTCATAATCGTATACGGATCGATCACAATTGTTTCTGGATTGAATTTAAACAAATATGGTAAAACGTATGTAATTTTTTTATTGAAAAGAGCTCAATCCAATTTACGAACAGCCAACAAACTTTGATTTGTCATCAATTGTTTAATGTTTAAATACGGGTGTCTGTCGTGGTTTTTGTATAATTTGTATGTAGCTTCCAAGTCATTTTTCAAATACGCAATACATTTTTCTTTGTTGTTTTTGTAATAATCTCATTCTTCGAATTGTCTCTTATCACCTTTTTCGCCCTTTCAAATATCTTCTCCAAATTCTTTGAAGTATTTATTTTTTAATGACGGTCCAATCGACTTATATAAATCAAATTGGTTATCCGCCAAATCGTAAATCTGTGGTCACTCATAAGCGTAAAGTCATGAATAAAAAGTATTATTTTTCTTGTAAAACTTCGCCACTTGTTTATAACCATTATTAATAATATAACCGTTGTATTCATTTAAGTTATTTCCGTTGTTGAAGTAGGTTATCATTAAAACGTCATATCGAAAGAAATTGAATCCAATTATTTTGTCACAATTTGGCATGTATTTTTTTATACCTGCATCGTGATTACTAAACTCTCGAATCGTAATTTCTTTCGTATCAACGTCCATTTCCCCCACAATAAAATACCATTCTTCAAAATTTTTGCCTTTGTATAATTCTGTATCGATAATTAATTTTTTCATTATTTTATGTTTCCTTCCTTATATTTTTTGCTAATTATAAATCATCACCCGTTAACCATTTTACCTGAAAATTCATTTTCTCTTTTTAATCTTACTTTTTCAACATCGTAAGTATCAAAATCAGTATTCTCAAGTAATTTGTTAAAACGAATTTTTCCTTCATTTTCTCATCTATTATCTTTACAAAAAGACTTGTATTCTTCGTATATTATTTTACCATTTTTTTCCAAGGTTATATCGATAACTTCTTCAAATAAATTGTCCAAAAATTGTTCTAATTTTGGTCTTGTTCTTTTTGCGTACAATTCTTTCATTTCTTTTGTTTGATATATTTTACATTTCGATTTCACAAAATAATAAAATGCGATTGTCATAATCTTTGTCAAACTTTTCTTGTTGTACATAATCGACTCTGGATCATGTCTTGCCTTGTACTTACCAAAATTGTTTTTTAGTTCTATAAAGCAAAAACGTCTTCGTAAAGCCTCTCGCCCATTAATTTCAGAATTGATATGATATACTTCATTAGTCGAAAAAATATAATTTTGAGGAGGAATTACTTTTGAAAAGCTTGTTTTGTATTTTTCTTCGAAAGATTTAACGCAATTTTTGTCTGTAAAATCCTTCAACAATGCTATTCTGCTTTTATTTAATTTGTATTCCTCGTCGAATAAAACAGCAACTCGGTTAATTAGAGTTGTATATATCATTTTGTGTCCGGCATCTAGCATTTTGATTGATGCTTCATTTTGAATGCCGTCCTCGTTTGTTTTCTTTATTAATCGTAAAAACTCAGATTTACCATTGTTTCCTCCACCATTAATTACTACTATACTTCCCATTTTTGCTCTGTAGAGATTGACCTTAGCTAATATTGTGAATAATGTCTTTGTTAATTCTTCGTCTTTTTTAGCGAAATCCGCAACAAATTCGTATTCTTTATCATTGCGGAAATCAATTTCGTTATTTAAATATTTAGTAAAAAGTTCATAATCGAAAAAAGTCTCATTTGGTATAAATCATGGTTTTTTGTGTTCCTCTGTCATCTCCTCTTTATTTTTTAATATCATGTCAGGTAATTCTCATTCGGTAATTCCGTTGTCGGCAACTCGGTATAATCCTTTGTTGGCGAAAAAAAACCCTTTTCTGTTTTGAATGAATCCTGCCATTTTTTTTTGATATTCAAAACTGCTATCTCTGTCCGTACTAAAATATTGTGGAAAATCTTCTCGAACGTTTTTGATCAAGTTGATATGTCCAATACTTTTTTTTGTGAAAAACTCTAACAAATCAAAATCGTCTCATTTGATTCATTTTTCTTTATAAAATAAATAAAGTCCAATCGAATCAATGTGAAAAATAGGGAGCGTTGCCCTTATATACATACATATAAAGGCAACTTTTCCGTCTTTCAACCCGCAATTGTTGAGAAAAAAACTTGGTGGTCAGTCTGGAACCAATAATCGATGTTCACTGTAGTTAAAATTACTATTATTGAATAGCTTTTTGACCACTTTTGTTTTTTCCGATTGTGTATTGGGAATGAGGTCTAGCTCGCGTCTCAACCCGAAGCGTCTCCTTTAACTTCAATTTTTTTTGAATTGATTTCGGGTTTGTCATATACGATTGAGTTGTAGCTATTTCGAGTTAATGGAGCAATTGCTTCATCACGTTCTTTTCATTCACCGAATTTATCAGCTAAAAAGACTAATGAGTTTTGGAATTTTGGTGCCATTGAAATTTTGTTTCATTTTCTCAAAGTTCCGTCTTCATTTAAGTAAGGTGTCTTTTTTTCCATATCTTGCATTAAGAAAGGTTGACGATAAGTTAATCCTCTAACTTTAAGATATACACCATTCATTTTGTCTTCTTTGATTAGTTTTACAGCAAAATCGAAAACATCTTTTTCATCGAAAAATTGTCTAATAATGCTAATAAAAATTTTGATGTATTTTTGCTTTTCGATTGAATATGCGATGATTTGTAGTCGAATATATGAATCTCCATTCAATTTAGCGTTTTTACTATTTTGAATAATCCCGTGCGTCGCTTTGATGACTGATCCGATTACCATTTGTGCTCTTTCGAATGCTCGTTTTTTTTCTCCCGCAGTGACAAATTCCACTCCACTTTCTTTTTTTGCAGGTTCATTAACTACCACATTATCTTTTACAGATTCTGGCGTAGTTGTTGTTGTGTTTTGCAATTTAAAATCAGGTGCGTATTGTACTTCAGTTTTTTTTGTTGCAGGGTTTGCAGTGTTTGTTGTTGGGTTTGCAGTGTTTGCAGTGTTTGTTGTTGTGTTTGTTGTTGTGTTGTTTGTTTCCATTTTTTTTCTCCTTATTGTTTTGGCACGTTTATTTTGGCCATAATGGTTTGTTTTGCTTCTGTGATTTTTGTATGTTTGTTGATAATTTTTTCCAACTTAGCTGGTGGGATGCCAAATTCTAGTTCGATATCTTTAACTACCTTAACATAATTAATTTTTCGCATAGAAACTGGTTGTTTCATCGTTACTGAAAAAGAGTTATCTTTTCCGATAATTTTAGTCACTTCGTTTTGTGACATGTAATTAATCATTGCTTCTTTGTGTAATTTAACTTTTTCTTTAATACACGCTTCTTCTTTTTTTGCTGTGATAAAACCGTCTAAAACGACCAAATCTTGAGCTGAAATTACTTCTAATACTTCTTTATTTTTCTTTAACATTAGTGTTTTATTTGTTTCCATTTTTTTCTCCTTATTTTTTATTATTTGCTTTGTATTTTGCTTGTTCTGCTTTTTCTTTTTCTTCCATGTATTTTTTAGTGTGATGTTCTACAACTGCTGATAATTTTGAATAATCAAAAGATGTTTGTAAAATATCTTCATGCAGTGCTCTAAATTTAATACTTGCTTCTTTGTCTTTCTTGTTTTTTTTGAATTCAGCTTTTAATTTTTTTCCAAGTGATTCAATTTTTGACATTAATTGTAATCTGTCATATTCAAATTGTGCTAAATCAATAGCATTTTCTTTTTGTGTTTTCATTGTTTTTTCTCCTATGTTTTTGTTATTTTTGGCCATTTTTTGGTCCTCCTTTATTTGTTCTAACTATAAAATAATATCCTAAAATAATTTGTACGATGAATAGTAATAGTATGATTATACCACAAATGATAAAACCAGTTGTTTTTAGTGATAAAAAATATCCTACTCATGCTGTGTAAAGTGGAATCAATCCACTAACTGTAAATATAAAACCTGATTGTACAAGGCTAAATGATTTCAAATCTTTTCATTTTCGTTCAATGTTTAATCCTGAAAAGAAAAACGAAATGTTTGTTGCCAGGAAAGCAAACGCCCCCATTGGAAAACCAAGAAGGTAATAAAAATACACCGCATTATTATCTCCACTCATGTCTCCGATGACACTTCATTCTACGTCACTAATCGCACATATTACTATTGACATTGTCGTAAATAATAAGGCTAAATAATTAATAGCCAATACTACCTTCAATATTGTTTTTTTTCAGTTTATCGGTTTTTTTATATTAAGCATTTTTTTTGTTCTCCGTTCTTTTATTTATTATACACTGATAACAATATAAATTGTATCTTTTTCTACCTGTAAAACTTTCAGGTGTTTTTAATTCTGTATTTTCGAGGTTTTTATCTTCCGTGTGTTCAGCATCAAGATTGTTTCCACATTTACATTTATTGTACGGAATGTCAGTGAAATAATGACTTCTTTCTTTTAAAAAATCAATAATTGCTGTTTCATCTCGAAAAATACAGCTATATTTGTTAATCATAATATATGTAATTGATACTCCTCTCGAAAGTAAAAAACGAAAAATCATTAACACGTCATCCATTAAATGGTTGAAAAAACCTAATTCTTCAAACACAACCATTTTTATATTTTTGGGTTTTTTAATGAATTTCGTGATTCAATCGTATTCGCTTCCAAATTCGAAAAATAAAGATTTATTTGAAACCGATAATGATTGTCCCATATCCCACAAGAAACAATTTTTTTCAATTTTTGAAAACTCTTCGTGGCTTAATAATGATGTACTTAATTTACACACATTGTATTTATCGTAATTGTCTGTTGGTCGAATTGATTCTTCCGGTACTACATATAGTATTTCATCAGGTTTTAGAAAACTATCCAGTCATTTCTTGACATTTGTGGTTTTTCCGGTTTTCATTGCTCCGAAAACACCAAACATTAATCCAGTTTCGAAACGTACTGCGTCTTCTTCGAAATCAAATCATTTCCGATCATCATTTCGGTTTCATTTAATTATATTACTTTTTTTCATATTTCTCCTCAAAGCTCCTTATCTTGGGTTGTTTTCCTATATATTGTAACTTTTTCTATTTGTTGTTTAACGGCGTAACCACCTTTAGCGTTGAAAAAATCGAATGTTTTTCGAAACGCAGAACGTATTAGATTAACGTACTTTTTATCAAGGCATTTTTCGTCGTAATTGTTTGTTGGTTTTCGAATTGTTGCTCGACGCATTATTTCAGTCGTAGGACAATCGAGAAAATGAATTTCATCAGGGAAATAATCATCTAAAATAGTTTCGTTATATAATCCTAATAATTCGTGTTCATTAATTGTTTTGTCTCCACCGAAAACTTGATAAGCATAAGTACTAAAAATGTATCGATCACAAATAACAACATCGTATTTTTTCAATTGTGGTTTGATATATTTCATAAATAATTCTCATCCAATTCCGATAAACAAAACTGCTTTAGTTCGTGAACTAATATCTAGTTTATCATTGAAAAAGATTTTATTTGCCATAATGCGTCCAAATTTTATACCTTTTGGTTCGCATGTTGTAAGTACTTTCAATCCTTCTTTTTTTAATTCTTTTTTTAATTTTTTAATATATGTTGTTTTACCAGAATAATCAATTCCTTCGACAACAATAAATTTTCCTTTTTTCATTTTTTACATGTTCTCCTTTCGTATCACTATTGGTACTGCTTGTCCTTTCAGTTCAATAACAATGTGGTCTCCAACCTTGTATCCTTGTTTATTTGTTGATAAATTAACTTTCTTAGCGAAAATTTCATTCAACTTAACAGGGTGGTTTAATCATGCTATATAACTTATTTTACCAGTTTTTTTTCCAAATTGTGTAGTTATTTTTTTGATTGTTGCACACGCCGTCGGTCCTGGTAATTTGAACGCGTATTTACGCTCGATAATAATACCGTCAATAGGATAATCAATTTGTTTTTGTTGTTCGATGTAATCATTTAACTCATCAATTTTTATTGTTTTTTCAACATTTTTATAATTAATGAAATCAATTAAATTATGTCGTTCCACTTTTTGCTTCCTATTAAGAAGACCAACAACGTCTCTTCGTGTCCCATTTTCTTTTTTCATAACAAGTTCGCCCCAGCCGACTTCCAATATTCCTTCTATGGAAAAAGTTGTTATTTCTGATCAAGAACGGCAAACAATTAACTTATTGGTAGAAGCATCATAAAATGCTCCCACCCCATCAAGTTTTGGACTCACCACTATTGTTTTAGCGTGTGGTGCCAATTTAAATAAAATGTCTTCTAAGTTTCAAAATTTTTTTAACGTTTTATTATTTATCATTTTGCAATTCTTCTAGTTTGATAATATGAAAACTCAATAATCGCTTCATCATTTCACAATGTAAAATATAACTAATTGATTCTTCTATATCTTCTAATAATATATGTTGTGAAGTATCTATATATGTTTCTCTTATTTTGATATCCAACTCGCTATATTTTTTAAATAAACTTTTGAGACCTTTAACATTTATTTTTTTAGTATATATTTTATATATTATCGTGTCTTCGATTATTCTATATTCTGAATTTTCGTTCCCATCAAAAAATCTGTAGGAAAAATATATTTCACTTTTTCTCTCCTTGTAGAAATATTTTTCATGTTCTAATTTGTCTCAATGATTCATTTATTTTGTGATATATCCTTTTTTAATTGCGTTTATCTCTCTTACTTTTTCATACGCTTCTTTTAGCGAGATTTTGAATATTTTAGCAATGGCTTCTGCGTCAGTACACAAAGCACCAAGGTTTAAAACATCATTAATTAGTTCTAAACCAATATATTTATGCTCAAAACATGGTGTAAATAATAGATGTGATGATTCGTCTAGGCAGTGAATGGTACAATAATCGCATTCATAAATGTTGTTGAGTATATCTTTATTATTTGGTTCAAATATTTTATTCATTATTTTTTTGTTCCTCCTCTTAATTTTTTTCACAATTTAAATGCTGTGCTTGTTAAAACTAAGCTTAAAACGATGAAAGCAACACCTGCTAATCCAAGCCCAATGCTATTATTTACTACACGATCTGCGTGATATCCGTATTGTGTATCATTTTCTGAAAGCAATAACGCTTTATCAAATGTTTTATATGGTTCTGACAATTCTTTAATTGCGTCTTCTTTAATATCATTGTTAGGAAAATTTAACCCATATGATCCTCATTTTTCTTTAGCTGATTCATATTTTTTTAGTGTTGATTTTAATACTTTCAATTCAAATTCGGCGTCTGTTTCTTTTTCTCTTAAAGGTGTTAAGTCTTGTTTTTCCATTACATCAGCGGTACTTTCATCGGAAGCTACAGAATCTTCTCTATATGATTTTCTTAGTCATCCTCTATCTTCAATTTCCTTTGTTTTATTAGCAATAGCTTTTTCAATAAGTATGATTTTTTCGTCTAATGCTTCAATGAAAAATTGACTATTTAATTTATAATCTTGTTTGATTGATTCCGCTAATAATTCTTTAAATGTAATGGGTGTTTTTTTTCCAATTCCAATTTCATATTTTAACTTGGTTGTAATTTCTATAGTAGCATCTTCAATTATTCCATATTTAGTAATAGATGCTGTTTTTTGAGCTTCAAAATCTGCGTCTCGTTTAATTACTAATTCATCATAGATTGTTACTTTTGTGGGTACGCTTTTGCTCAATGTGATACTATGTAACACAATTCCAGTGATGGCACCAATTAAACTTAATGCGCCAACTCCTAAAACGATACTGTCTAACCTGTTTTTTTGTAAGAAGCTTAAAACTTCTTTTGTTTGTTTATTTTTTGTCATTATTTTTGACCTCCTATTTTATTATGGCTTATATATGCCGTTATTGCTTCATTAATTCGATTAATAATATCTGTTTTTTCTTTAAACACATTATAATATGGTCCAGAAACTCTCATATTGTAACCATTATGTTCTACGTTTAACTGTCCACTCGCGGGATAAATAGTTATATCAAATTCTCAAATACCATGTTTTTTTTTATTATCCAAACCTATAGTATATCGAAAAGTAACATTATCACTATTCGAATTATTAATTATATAGTTAAGATATACATGTTTATCTTTGAAAGAATGATTTTGTTTGTTTACATTTGTTATTATTTCTTCTAAATAAAATCTATATTCTCCTCATTGTTGTTTTTTAAAAAATATTAATGACTTCAAAGTATCTTTTTGTCTGTTTAAAAATTTTAATTGTGAATTTAAAATTTTATCATTACATTTAATCATTTCAGAAATATCGATTAGAACTTCTTCTTTTAATTTATGAAAATCGTTATCATTTAAATCTTCAATTTTTGAATTATCTCATATTACATCCAATATTCTTTTTTCAATACTAGCATCTTTAATGTTTGGACCAAACATTATTCTATCCGTTAAATCACTATATACTCACAAATCTTGATGTGATTGAAATTTTTTATATTTGTCTCAAAACAATTTTCTATTTTCTTTATTTGTCATTATTATTCTTTTCCTCCTAAACATCCGTAGCGATTGGACCCGCGTGTTTTTTTCTGAAACTCATTGGTTTTCTTTTTGGGTTATTACTATCTACCATACTACGTAATATTTCTCTTAATTTTTCTAATCTATTTTCTCTATTTGTCATTATTTTTGACCTCCTATTTTATTTAATTCCTTTATGTAATATTTTATCATGCTATTTATACTTTTGTACACTTTTTTTCGACGCGCCTGTTGTTTTTTTGTAATGTCTTTAGGGATCGAATTAATATCCAAATGTGCTGTCATAAGTCGTTGTACATCAACTTTTTTTGATTTGAGATCGGCTCGCAATTTTGATTCGCAACGTGACACTTCATCGTCAACAGCAAACATTCGTTTAATTTTATCTATTCTATTTTCCATATTTTTTTTCCTCCTTTCCTTATATGGTACCCACGGGAGGATTCAAACCTCCAACCTAGGGCTTAGAACACCCTTACTCTAATCAATTGAGCTACGTGGGCTAAATGGTCGGAAAGAGAGGACTTGAACCTATGATCTCTCGGACCCAAACCGAGTGCTTTTCCATCTAAGCTACTTTCCGATGGTAGAGCCATTGGGGATCGAACCCAAGACCTCACGCTTATAAAGCGAGCGCTATAACCACTAAGCTATGGCTCTATATGGAGCAGATGAGAGGAATCGAACCTCCATAGTCAGATTGGAAATCTGAAGTTCTACCATTAAACTACATCTGCTAATGGTGCTGGTTACAGGCCTCGAACCTGTACTCGTCCGTTTACAAGACGGGTGCTTTGCCACATTAAGCTAAACCAGCAAATGGTGGAGGAGGAGAGATTCGAACTCCCGTATCTAAAAAGAATCTGATTTACAGTCAGACGCGTTTAACCACTTCGCTACTCCTCCGTGGCGGACCTGACGAGAATCGAACTCGCTATCTCCTCTTAGACAGAGAGGCATGTCATCCATTACACCACAGATCCAAATGGTGGAGATGGCGGGATTTGCACCCACTTCTTGACGCAATTTGATCATGATTGTTTAATTTCGCTTTATATGATCATTCAAACGAAACTTAGTTGCTATTTACGAAATTGTCCCGCAACTGACAATTAAGGGGTTTTTTTGTTATTATATTCTCTAATATGACGGTGAAAACTGAAACGTGTTATTAGATACCAATGAGGATTCATTCATCAACATTGAAAGGTTGTTTGTAGTTGTTTTTGCATTTGTTAAAAAAAGAAACTACGCCAATCGAACCTATACATCCCCGAATATATTATACTACACTTTTCCTCCTCCAAATAATTTTCTTTTTAAATATTGTAAAAATGTTTCTTTCTTTTCTATTGTTGTTTTAGGTTCGAGTTTCCTATAAACTCTTGCGAAACGATGCAATGCTGGTCATCTACTGGTGAATATTTTATTCTCTCCATAAATGTTATAGTGTTTACCAACAACCTCAAAACCTTTATCTTTAATGTTTTTAGGTGTTTCATCGAGCGAAAAAATGTAATCGTTTCAAATTCACAATTTACGAAAAACAGACAATAAAAGATGATTTGTTTTATCTTTTTTAATTTTAATGTCATTCTCGATAACATATTCTTCGATAATATCTTTAATTTTAGTATGTGTTTTCGTACTTTTTTTATATTTGTTGTCTAAGTATAAGTTGTCAACCTCTATTGTACTAAATCGCATTCTTTTTATTCGATATAGCGATCATTTAGTTAATCTATGTTTTTTAAAAAAAGGACTTTGAAATTTAATGTCTTTACATAGTTCGATTTGTTCTTCATTTAGTTTTCACAAATTGTGTTTCTTGATTTCTAATTTTTGACAAATAGCTTTTATATCTTTTTCTTGAAGATATATAGTTGTGTTTTTAAATATACTGATTTCGTATTTGAACTTTTCAAGAAACTTTAAATATCCAAATTCTTCTCCTGTTTCGATAATCTTTTTCGCCAAAATAGAAGCACTCACTAATGCTGATTTTGGATCAAAGCATTTATTGTATATATTAAGTGATTTAATATTGTAAAACACAGGACAACCTTCTTTATTCATGTATCATTTGGCTCCTGCTTTCTTCATTCTATTCAAGAATCATCAATAAACCGAAAAATGTTCCTCAAAAGTAGTTAATATTCCCGATTTGGTATCTTTCGAGTCTCAGTAGTTAACTCACACTTGTTTACTTGTTATTCCTTTATGTTTGTGTGTGTAGTAAAACATTCTTTCCTCGTATGTTAATTGATTTATTTGTTTTTTATTTTTCATAGTTTTATTTATATTTAGTCTTTTCTATATAATGTTTAATACATAATACTTGATATTTATCAGCGTCTCCAACCAAATTATTACTGTCGTTGTGTAAAATGTAATTAGAATATGCTTTTTCATCGCATTCGAAACAACGAGCTTCGTCTAATTGGTAACGAACGTCAGCAAATCTTCCAACGTATTCTTGAAAAAAATATCGTGGATCTGTCTTATATAATGTCAATAGACAAAATACAAGAGTAATACGACGGCGTTGTAAGTTTGGAATTTGTTGTAGAAACTCATATGGATAAAAGTGAAATTCATCAAAAAATAGAACATTGTGTCCTTTAGCTATGGCATCTTCAATTTTATTTGTCAAATCGATATGATCACGAAAAGTGATAACTGGTCTAATTTGACGTGTTTCTCTTGTTGTTCCTTCTAATTGAAAAATTTGTGGTTCTTCAATACCTCATTCTGCGATAAGCTTTTTTAACTTTGTCGTCTTTCCTGCTCTCATGATTCCTTCGATTGAAATAATGAGCCCTTTATTCAATAACTCTTGTTTGAACATTGTTTTTTTTCCTCCTGTGTTCCTTTTTTTTTTATTTTTTTTGTTTGCTGGCAGAGAGACGAAGCCTTGACGTTTACCAAGACCTCGTCATAAAACCGGCCGTAATATGACCGGTTAAGGTGAATGAAACAGTGACTTTGAAAATAAAAAGATAAAGGAAAGGAAATTGTCGCTTAAGCTAGTTGTCACTGCCTCTTCACAATAATATACATGGTAAAAAAAATAAATTGTGTTTCCTTTTTGCATCTTTTTTTTATCTTTTTTTTTCTTGTTTTGTAATTTCCTTTTCAAACTTTTTGAGCATGTCCTTAAATATCATTTGATGTAGAAAATCATATCCAAATTCTTTATCAAACTTTTTTTCAGGCATGTCTTCTCGTCATTCAGCGAAAACAACATTCAACCGGCATAGTTTTTTAGTGTCGCAACTTACCATAACCTTAAGGTCAAATGATTTATCCTCGTCTTTACGTTGTTCGAAATTCATGAAGAACACAACTCTTTTACTGTCGTTATCATCTCAACTGGTGTTTGTGTATATTCATTTTCGATGTTTTTTTGTAATTTCCTTACTGATTTTTTCAAAATAATCATGAAACTTCAAATTTCTCTGATTCATTTTTGAATTAAATTTTTCTACTTGTTTTTTTGTCATATATTTCATTATTCTTCTCCTTTATATTTATACGATCCTCTTTTTTTCGTGAATTTTTGATTAGCTATTTCTTTTCTAATTCTATTAATTGTCTTTATTTTTTCAACGTTTTCTTTTTCTCAATCAAGAACAGCATATACACCAATAAATATTTTGGGATTATCGCCTTTTTTTCAAGTTGAAAGTTTTGTTTTTGCTAAGTTAACAAGATTTTTTCGACATCTATTGAAAGCGCTACGTGAAACTTTATTTTTCATGTAAGATGGGTAATTATTTGTTGATTCATCGGCTTCATTATAGTCTTTGTTAAAATATTTTTGTGAAATTTTTCAAACTTTTTTCATACGAATATTTTCAAAATCATAACTATATAATCTATTTCAATTTTTAGCTAGTATAATTGAACTCATTTCTTTTCTAATAGTTTTTTTAAATTCTTCAAGATAATCATCTAATTTTTCAAAATCCTCAAGTATTAAATAAACTTCGATTTTGTTATTATCACTATCTTCTAAATGATATCATCGTCTAGGTTTTTTTTCTAAAATATGAATATTAAAGTTTACAAAGTCAAATCTATGACCCATAGACTCAATAGTGACGACAAAACGACCTCTCAAAGGTTCATGTGGTGACTCATCCCAGCTCATTCAATCACAATAAACCATACCACAATTCATTTTTTCAACAGCACTAATAAGTGTATTTTCCATTTTTTTTTCTAATTGTTTTAATTCGTCGTAAGATATTTTTTTATATTTTCCATTTCCATCCGAAAAATTTGACATTATTCTTTTCCTCCTTTTAGATATTTAATAATATAATCTATTTTTTTTTCAACCTCTAATAATCGTTCTTCTGTAATTGCACCGCTACTTGTTGGGTGAGGTACCGCCATTTGAATTAATCTCTTCATGGTCTTAAAAGCCGGTAAATTGGGAAATCTATATTTTTCATTTTTGTTTCATCATTTGTTATGTTCATACGTGTATTTATCATCATCCCTTACTGTACTAGTACAGCTTTCTCACACGCTATTAATGTATTTTAAACTCAAGTATGCGTCTTTTAAGTTAAAAGGTTTAGGTAATAAATTAGCATATCCATTCAATTCATAAAAATCTTCATCTTTATTTTTTATAATACAGTTACCGTTTGTTAATAGTGGTGTGGCTGACATATAAACACCTGTTTTGTGTAAGCTATATAATCTAACAACATATAATTTATTGTTGTATATAAACATATCTAATTTTTTATATTTTTTTTTAGAATCGTAAAGTGGAACACCTTTTTTGATGAAAGCCACTTGTTCTTTTGTCAATTGTCATTCTCAAATATGATCCGCGTTGTGTTTTAGTGTTGTTTCTTTATTTTTTGTCATTATTTTTTCCTCCTTTATTTTCAATTAACTTTGTCAATTGTTTTGTTTTTTCAAATAATTTTTTAATATCTTTTTCTTGTTCAATACTACTTTCTGAATTATGATTAAGGCATTCACCTAACTTTTTAATGTCTTCATGATTTGCTTTAATCATCTTTTCAAAATTTTTCAATAATTGAATAATAGTTTCATTTTCTGTCATTATTTCTGTCCTCCTTTGTTTGGTTTTATAAATTCTATAATTCTACCTTGAAGCTTTGCCATGTCATTTTGATTTTTGATGAGCGCTTCGATTTTCGAATTCATCAATTCGATTTGTTTTGTTATATTATTTTCCATTGGTTTTTTTCTCCTTAGAAGTGATCTTATCTGTTTTCTTCTTTATTTCTATATTTTTATTATATCACATTATTTTTTTTCTTTCATTATTTTTTTCCTCACTCTCAGGGAGGTCCTCTTCTTGTTGCGATAATATCTTCATAATTATCTATACAATGTTTAAATGCTATAATCATATTTTTATACTGCTCTTGCATATCCATTTCTTTTTGTATTCTTTCTTCACATTCATCGTAAAGTCTGCTACTATTCGCTAAATGTTCTCTCAATAAGTTTAAATCGAGACCCCATGGGACAATGCTATTTTCAATCTCATATATATATTCTTCTACTGTCTTTTTTTTTACTGGTTGGTTTTCACCATCTTTTTCCTTCATTTTTTGAATTATTGCTCACATAAGCAATTGTTTATAAAACTTTAAACTTTCGTATTTTTTTATTACGTTATCCACGTAGTTTTCTACTTTTTTGTACATTATTTTTCTTTTCCTCCTTTTGAAATAATCAAATGTTTTTCTCATAATTTTTTAAATTTAATCATGTCTAATTTGAAACTATTTTTCTTACTTATTAATTTAATCAATAATAAAGGTACTCCTTTTGATGTAACCAAATCAAATATTTTTTCTCCTTTTAAAACATAACCTTTTTGTATGTTTAATAAATCACTTACTGTTTTTGTTGTCATTATTTTTCAAAAAACCTTTTCTTCTTTCATTACTATTGTATCATATTCTTTTTCGAAAAGTTTAAATAAAAATGGTCCTCGATAATTTAAGAAGTAACCACGCATTGAAGCATTTCGAATTAAATGTCGTACAACCGAACCGTGACGTTTTTTGAAATCAATATATTTTTCTTTAATCAAGTCTTTCAAACAATATTTTATCGCTAATACATGATCACAAATAATTTTAACATTGATATCATTTGTAGTTTTCTTTTCAATTTTGTCAGCAATATCAGTGTATTCTTTCAACTGGAAAGGTGTTTTAAAGTTGTTAACAACAATCAACAATCTTTCCAATCCGGCTCCAGTATCTATATTTTTTTTGTTTGACATAGTATAATTACCTTCACCATCATTTAACATATAAGAAAATACAACGTTTCATATTTCTAAATATCTGTCATTATCAATATTTTCTTTCAATAAATCAATTCCTTTGTTTTCTTTATCTAACTGCTGTCCCAAATCATAAAAAAATTCAACATTTGTTCCACATGGGCCAACTCCTAAATCTCAAAAATTAGTTGTTTTATCTCCTGAAATCAAATGGTCTTCTTCAACACCTATATTTAACAATATTTGTTTAGTTTCATCGTCCGAAAACAAATACGTAATGTACAATTTTTGAATGTCCAAATTCAATCATTTTGGCGATGTTAAAAATTCTAATGCTCACGTTAACGATTCTTTTTTTTGATAATCATTAAATGAAAAGTTACCTAACATGCGAAAAAACGTTAAATGTCGATTAGTTTTACCTATTAAAGAGATGTCGTTTGTTCGTATTACATCTTGTACGTTAAAAAGTCGTGAATGCGGTGGTGTTTTTTCTCCTAAAAAATA
The DNA here is from genome assembly GCF_964204865.1 of Styela clava. Lineage (NCBI taxonomy): Eukaryota > Metazoa > Chordata > Ascidiacea > Stolidobranchia > Styelidae > Styela > Styela clava. Next base: position 19,545 of record NW_027556533.1, read on the forward strand.
AGGTCTCAACGCTGAAACGCCTGAATTTACAAATAATAATGAACCTTCTTTGTTAATTATCGATTTGTTTTCTATTTTAAAATGTTTCTTTGAAGTTCAAAACTGACTTCATTTTTCTATTAATTCTGTTTTATTCATTTTGTTTTTTTCTTTTCTCCTATATTTTTATTATAACATACTTTTTTTTATTTTTGTTTCTAATTTTTCAATTCAATACAAAGCCACCGGAATCACGACGGCAAGCCCTAACAAAATACGGCCCAACCAATCACCTACCTCGCGTACATTCGATACTGTAATACCATAAATATATAGTACATATATTACGCCCATATATATAAATATAATAGTGAGTGCGATTACAGTTGTAAGCAACAACAACCACACCAGATTAAACAATATGGTTAGTGTTTGTTTATTCATGTCCAAATCAACCTATGTTATCCAGGCAAATTACAGTAAAAAATGCTAATGCTGGGTTAAATACAAACAATAAACCTAAATTATCAACCGAAGTAATATCTATTGTTAATGCCAATACTATACACATGTTTAAATGCGTAAGATAAATAGCCACTATAACCACACCTAAAAAATTAAATACTTCTTTTCTAGTTATTGGTCAGAAATTATCAATAACGTCTATCAAGAACATACCAATAAACATTGCCACTATTCACGTCACGGATAAAATAAATCGCACGTAGTCCAACGTCGTATTGAATCCTGAGCCCTCGTATATGTTTCAAATACAAAAGCCCAATATTCCAAAGTACGTAATTACTGCCAATCACCCTATAGTTTTGTCTTTCATGTCTTTTCGACCTCCTTTTAAATTATTGTACCATACTTTATTAATAATTCTGTCAAAATAAAATAATAATTGCTGTGAATGTATAAAAACACCTCTGCCACAGCGAAAAAATTAACGGCAAAAAAAATTAATAAATGTTTGTTCATATTTTTCATAATTATATTGTACCACAAAAAATTATTGTGTGGAAAAAATTATTATTATTATTATTATTATTATTATTATTATTATTATTATTATTATTATTATTATTATTATTATTATTATTATTATTATTATTATTATTATTATTATTATTATTATTATTATTATTATTATTATTATTATTATTATTATTATTATTATTATTATTATTATTATTATTATTATTATTATTATTATTATTATTATTATTATTATTATTATTATTATTATTATTATTATTATTATTATTATTATTATTATTATTATTATTATTATTATTATTATTATTATTATTATAAATATATATACATATAGACACACACACACGCGCGCACATAGTACAGCCCCAAGCTAAGGCCTCCAAAACGCCCAAAAAGCCCCTTTTTAAGCCATTTTAGGCCCTTTTTAGCTTTTTTTGGTACTTTTTCCGGTGTTTTCATTTGGTCATTTCCGACCCCTCCACATGCTCAAAATCGACCCATTAGGTGGCCAAACAGAGGCGGAAGGTTGAGGGTGTGGGGTTTGGTTCATTTATTCATTTTTTGGCTTCCTTTTTTCGTTTTCTCGTTTTCTCGTTTTCTCGTTTTCTCGTTTTCTCGTTTTCTTGTTTTCTCGTTTTCTTGTTTCTTCTGTTTCTTCTTTTCTAATTATATTATAAACCTTTTTTTTAATTTGTCAATAGTTTTTTTTATTTTTTTTTGATTTTTTTTTTGGCTTGTTTTTTCCTTCTGATAATGCCATTTTTTCCCTTTTGCTAATTTTTTTTTTGCTTTTTCTTATATTTATTTTATACCTTTTTTTTTATTTGTCAAGTATTTTTTATTTTATTTTTTATTTTTCGATTGTTAAATTTAGGCCCTTTTTTTTTGCGTTCAATGGTTTAGGTCGTTTTTTTTAATTGCGGGCCTGTTTCGCGTTGTTCAATTTTGAAGGTGTAAAATTAAGCCCGTTTTTTTTTTTGACGGCATAAATTACGTATTTTATTTTTTCGCGTCTAATTTTCATAGTGCCCAAATGCGCAAAAAAAGCCCGGAGATTCCGGGCCTTTCTGCTTGTCGCGGTGGTGCTGTTGGTGGGTGGTTTTAAATGTAAACGCTCGGGGTGTCTTCGTCGTCGCCGTCCACATTTTCGGCCTCTCTTTATTCGTCCCAATTTTCGGCGAATTCTTCCAGTTCTTCGCGTCATTCGCGCGATTCCTTCGCGTAGTCGTCCGCTCCTTCTGCTACGTGTTCCGCTTCGGCTTCACGGAGTAGGTCCGCGGTCGAGTAACAAGCTGAAAAAATGGTTTGGGTGATTTCTTCGGCTTCGTCCGGTGTTATTTCGTTAAATTTTTCATTGCTTCATTTTTCCGCCATTTCTTCGCTAATGTTTCCCAATGTGTGGGCTACGTCGTCGACAATGTCGGGGTAATCCAATCCCTCAAAATCATTTTTTAACTCTTCCAATTCCTTAATTGTTCATTTTGTCATTTTCTAAAATCTCCTTTTTTTAATTATATCATATTTTAATTTAATTTGTTTTGTTTTTTTGTTTTTCTTATCTTTTAAACGGTTCGAAATCCATTTTTTCAGGCTCGAAATCTAAAAGCTCGTTCAATCTAATTGAAAAATCAATTAATTTTTTCGCATTTTCAACGTCTTTTTTTGCCAATCGCTTTTTGGTTGACGTGTTGGCTTCGTCGCTTAATCCTTTACAAATTGCCAAAATTTCAAATTTGAAGGCGTTAAAAGTTGAAGGGGTGAGGTTATCGGCTTTAATTTTTTTATCAATTAATTTTTTAAATATATTTTTTTTATGGTCGGAATAAATCGATTTTAAACCTAAAAAATAATCGAAACGCTTTTTTACTTCTCCACCCCCTCAATTCTTTAAAATCTTGTTTTGTAAGATATCGCAAAATTTCGTTTGGTTTTGGCGTGCTAATTTATTCATTTTTTGCCTCCTTGTCTCATCTTTTCGTAAACTCTTCAATTTCTTTTAAATATTTTTGAAATTTCGGCGTTGGATTGGCTCGGCATTCTTCCGCAACAATTCGACAACTTGCAAAAATTCATTGTTTTAATTCCTCCCATTGTTCAGCGTCCAAAAAATCAACCGTATAATTTTCCCGCAACACTTCGGCAAATTCGAATTTTAAACCATTTAAAACAATATCGAAAAAATCCGGATAATTTAAATTAAAAAAATTATCTAAAAAATTTAAATTGCGATTGTCAAAATCAATTTGTTTTTGCTCTTCTTCGCTAAAAATTGAATAAGGCCAACAAATTACGAAATCGGCCAAAAAGTCGCGGATTTCTTCGCATTGTTCGCGGTCACCGCTTGCGCATTGGTGGCCAAATTTATTAATAATTTTTAATAATCGGTTTTTTTCGTCCTCCTCGTCCCTACAGTCCAAACCTCGCAAATTTTGCGTAATGCTGTAAGTGCTTAAATTTTCGGCACATTCAACCGGCATTTTATCGGCTAAATATTCTTGAATTTCTTTTTTTTCCATGTCTTTTTTTCTCCTTTCCGGGCTTTCTGCCCTATCTTTATTTATTTATTTACTTGCTTTTTAATACTTGGGGAGGCTCTCCCTCCCCCGTGTGGGGTTATTGTTCCCACTTTGCCACGAAATCCGCCACCTTGTCGCTAAAAAACTGGATCGCTTGACTTTCGAAGCTGTCGGCTTCTTCGTCGCAATCAAATTTAGCATTTTTTAAAACTTTAAAGGCTTCGGCTTCATTCAATCCGTCAACCTCTCCAATAATTAATTGGTAGTGGTCCAATTCTAATAATTCCTTTAATTCATTTTTAAATTGTGTTTTGTTTTCCATTTTTAAAATCTCCTTTTTTTTTCTTTTCTTTTATTAAAATTTAATTTGCTTTTTTCTTTCCCTCTTTCTCTAATTATATTATAAACCTTTTTTTTATTTTGTCAATAGTTTTTTTTATTTTTTTTTTGGGCTACTTTTTGCCCTGCTGTAGCCAATCGCTGAAATATTTTAAATTTTTTTTGGTTTTTTTTCGGTTTTTATTGTGTTTTTTTTGTTAAAATTTTTCAGCTTTTCAAAAAATGAAATTGAAAAATCAAAAAAGCCCCTTTTTAAGCCAATCGGTGAAACCGAAAAGGCCCAAAACTCATTTTGCCCTGTGTTTAAGCCAATAAATAGCGGTTAGGTCGACTTTTCCCAGTGTTTAAGCCAATAAATGACGGGAGAAACTAGACCAAAAAAACAAAAAAATAGGTAAACGCAAAAACAGCGACGAAACGCAAGAGCTCCGAAGTCTAACACCTTCCGGGTTGCTTCCTCTTCTGTTTGGCATGTTTAACGTACACAATTACAACCAAAAGGGGAGCGGATCGACCAAAGAGAGGGAGCCAACAAGAGGTGCGACGGGTTCAAAATGGCATTAACACAGGGAAAAGGAGCGAAAAAGAGACCAAAAAAGGGCCAAAATTTCCCAACTCTTAAACTTTTAAACCTTTTTTTTGTAACTCTTAAACTTTTAAACACGCGAAAAGTGGCACCACAACAAGGATTTAAGCACGCCGAGCGAAAAAGTTTAAGAGTTTAAGAGTTTTCGCAAAACTTCTTCCATTTTAAAAATAAAAATATATATATAATTAAAATAATAAATATATAAAACTTTTTGAAAAACTTTTAAACTTTTAAACTTTCCCACTTTTTCGCTCTAAAATGGCTTGAACAGTGGCAAAACTGGCGGTTTAATAGTTTAAAAGTTGTTGCCAAATAGTTTAATAGTTTAAGAGTTGAACGATTCCACCCCTTAAAAAGGCCGTTTTTTGGCTCTATGACTGGGCAAAAACCCGATTGCTCCACTTATTGGCTAAAATAGGGCATTTTTTCGCTCTTCCTCAAAAAGAGGCTAAAAATATTTTGAAAGGTCCCCCCTCTATTATAACATTAAAAATTAAAAAGTCAAGGGTTTTTTTAAATTATTTTATTTTTTTTTTAAAAGGGGCGGAAAATTCCAAAATGAGGCCCCAAAATTGGCTTGGCTATCTCTTAGGGTGGCCAAAATGATACATTTAAGGGGTCAAACAGAGACGAAAGGAGAAGGGGAGGAGCTAACGGGTGGAAGAGGGCACGAAGTGGGGCAAAATGGCACGAAATGAGGGCAAAGGCTATAAAATGGCATAAACAGGGCACGAAGTGGCGCGAAGAGGGGCCAAAATGAGGACAGGGAGGGCAAAGGGAAAACAGGGAGGGGGAGGGTGACAACCCGGATTTTATTTTTTCATTCCTTGT
>NW_027556534.1:0-41799 GCF_964204865.1 Styela clava
AAGGTTCTTGGTGTTTTTTGACGTTTTTCACTGTTTTTAATCGTTTACACAAGGTTCTTGGTGTTTTTTGACGGTTTTTCACTGTTTTTAAGCGTTTTAGCAGGGTTCTTGCTGTTTTTTGACGGTTTTTCACTGTTTTTAAGCGTTTCAGCAGGGTTCTTGGTGTTTTTTGACGGGTTTTCACTGTTTTTAAGCGTTTTAGCAGGGTTCTCGGTGTTTTTGACGGTTTTTCACTGTTTTTAAGCGTTTAAGCAGGTTTCTTGGAGTTTTTTGACGGTTTTTCACTGTTTTTAATCGTTTACGCAGAGTTCTTGGTGTTTTTTGACGGTTTTTCACTGTTTTTAAGCGTGTTTAGCAGGGTTCTTGGTGTTTTTTGACGGTTTTTCACTGTTTTTAAACGTTTTAGCAGGGTTCTTGGTGTTTTTGACGGTTTTTCATTGTTTTTTAGCGTTTAAGCAGGGTTCTTGGTGTTTTTTGACGGTTTTTCACTGTTTTAAGTGTTAAGCAAGGTTCTTGGTGTTTTTTGACGGTTTTTCACTGTTTTTAATCGTTTACGCAAGGTTCTTGGTGTTTTTTGACGGTTTTTCACTGTTTTTTAGCGTTTCAGAAGGGTTCTTGGTGTTTTTTGACGGTTTTTCACTGTTTTTTAGCGTTTCAGCAGGGTTCTTGGTGTTTTTTGACGGTTTTTCACTGTTTTTAAGTGTTTAAGCAAGGTTCTTGGTGTTTTTTGACGGTTTTCACCGTTTTTAATTGTTTAAGCAAGGTTCTTGGAGTTTTTTGACGGTTTTTCACTGTTTTTAAGCGTTTTAGCAGGGTTCTTGGTGTTTTTGACGGTTTTTCACTGTTTTTAATCGTTTACACAAGGTTCTTGGTGTTTTTTGACGGTTTTTCACTGTTTTTAGCGTTTCAGCAGGGTTCTTGCTGTTTTTTGACGGTTTTTCACTGTTTTTAAGCGTTTCAGCAGGGTTCTTGGTGTTTTTTGACGGGTTTTCACTGTTTTTAAGCGTTTTAGCAGAGTTCTCGGTGTTTTTTGACGGTTTTTCCCTATTTTTGAGCGTTTAGCAGGGTTCTTGGTGTTTTTTGACGGTTTTTCACTGTTTTTAAGCGTTTTAGCAGTCTTCTGATGTTTTTTGACGGTTTTTCACTGTTTTTAAGCGTTTCAGCAGGCTTCTTGGTGTTTTTTGAAGGTTTTTCACTGTTCCTAATCGTTCACGCAGGGTTCTTGCTGTTTTTTGACGGTTTTTCACTGTTTTTAGGCGTTTTAGCAGGGTTCTTGGTGTTTTTTGACGGTTTTTCACTGTTTTTAAGCGTTTTAGCAGGGTTCTTGGCGTTTTTTGACGGTTTTTCACCGTTTTTAATCGTTTACGCAAAGTTATTGGTGTTTTTTGACGGTTTTTCACTGTTTTTAAGCGTTTTAGCAGGGTTCTTGATGTTTTTTGACGGTATTCACTGTTCTTAAGCGTTTCAGCAGGCTTCTTGGTGTTTTTTGACGGTTTTTCACTGTTTTTAAGTGTTTTAGCAGGGTTCTCGGTGTTTTTTGACGGTTTTTCACTGTTTTTAGGTGTTTGGGCAGGGTTCTTGGAGTTTTTTGACGGTTTTTCACTGTTTTTAAGCGTTTTAGCAGGGTTCTTGGTGTTTTTTGACGGTTTTTCACTGTTTTTAAGTGTTTAAGCAAGGTTCTTGGTGTTTTTTGACGGTTTTTCACTGTTTTTAATCGTTTACACAAGGTTCTTGGTGTTTTTTGACGGTTTTTCACTGTTTTTAAGCGTTTTAGCAGGGTTCTTGCTGTTTTTTGACGGTTTTTCACTGTTTTTAAGCGTTTCAGCAGGGTTCTTGGTGTTTTTTGACGGGTTTTCACTGTTTTAAGCGTTTTAGCAGGGTTCTCGGTGTTTTTTGACGGTTTTTCACTGTTTTTAAGCGTTTAAGCAGGTTTCTTGGAGTTTTTTGACGGTTTTTCACTGTTTTTAATCGTTTACGCAGAGTTCTTGGTGTTTTTTGACGGTTTTTCACTGTTTTTAAGCGTGTTTAGCAGGGTTCTTGGTGTTTTTTGACGGTTTTTCACTGTTTTTAAACGTTTTAGCAGGGTTCTTGGTGTTTTTTGACGGTTTTTCATTGTTTTTTAGCGTTTAAGCAGGGTTCTTGGTGTTTTTTGACGGTTTTTCACTGTTTTAAGTGTTTAAGCAAGGTTCTTGGTGTTTTTTGACGGTTTTTCACTGTTTTTAATCGTTTACGCAAGGTTCTTGGTGTTTTTGACGGTTTTTCACTGTTTTTTAGCGTTTCAGAAGGGTTCTTGGTGTTTTTTGACGGTTTTCACTGTTTTTTAGCGTTTCAGCAGGGTTCTTGGTGTTTTTTGACGGTTTTTCACTGTTTTTAAGTGTTTAAGCAAGGTTCTTGGTGTTTTTTGACGGTTTTTCACCGTTTTTAATTGTTTAAGCAAGGTTCTTGGAGTTTTTTGACGGTTTTTCACTGTTTTAAGCGTTTTAGCAGGGTTCTTGGTGTTTTTTGACGGTTTTTCACTGTTTTTAATCGTTTACACAAGGTTCTTGGTGTTTTTTGACGGTTTTTCACTGTTTTTAAGCGTTTCAGCAGGGTTCTTGCTGTTTTTTGACGGTTTTTCACTGTTTTTAAGCGTTTCAAGCAGGGTTCTTGGTGTTTTTTGACGGGTTTTCACTGTTTTTAAGCGTTTTAGCAGGGTTCTCGGTGTTTTTTGACGGTTTTTCACTGTTTTTAAGCGTTTAAGCAAGGTTCTTGGTGTTTTTTGACGGTTTTTCACTGTTTTTAAGCGTTTAAGCAGGGTTCTTGGAGTTTTTTGACGGTTTTTCACTGTTTTTAATCGTTTACGCAGAGTTCTTGGTGTTTTTTGACGGTTTTTCACTGTTTTTAAGCGTGTTTAGCAGGGTTCTTGGTGTTTTTTGACGGGTTTTCACTGTTTTTAAACGTTTTAGCAGGGTTCTTGGTGTTTTTTGACGGTTTTTCATTGTTTTTTAGCGTTTAAGCAGGGTTCTTGGTGTTTTTTGACGGTTTTTCACTGTTTTTAAGTGTTTAAGCAAGGTTCTTGGTGTTTTTTGACGGTTTTTCACTGTTTTTAATCGTTTACGCAAGGTTCTTGGTGTTTTTTGACGGTTTTTCACTGTTTTTTAGCGTTTCAGCAGGGTTCTTGGTGTTTTTTGACGGGTTTTCACTGTTTTTAAGCGTTTTAGCAGAGTTCTCGGTGTTTTTTGACGGTTTTTCACTATTTTTTAGCGTTTAAGCAAGGTTCTTGGTGTTTTTTGACGGTTTTTCACTGTTTTTAAGCGTTTAAGCAGGGTTCTTGGTGTTTTTTGACGGTTTTTCACTGTTTTTAAGCGTTTCAGCAGGGTTCTTGGTGTTTTTTGACGGTTTTTCACTGTTTTTAAGTGTTTAAGCAAGGTTCTTGGTGTTTTTTGACGGTTTTTCACCGTTTTTAATTGTTTACGAAAAGTTCTTGGTGTTTTTTGACGGTTTTCCACTGTTTTTAAGCGTTTTAGCAGGGTTCTTGGTGTTTTTTGACGGTTTTTCACTGTTTTTAAGCGTTTACGCAAAGTTCTTGGTGTTTTTTGACGGTTTTTCACTGTTTTTAAGCGTTTCAGCAGGCTTCTTGGTGTTTTTTGAAGGTTTTTCACTGTTCCTAATCGTTCACGCAGGGTTCTTGCTGTTTTTTGACGGTTTTTCACTGTTTTTAGGCGTTTTAGCAGGGTTCTTGGTGTTTTTTGACGGTTTTTCACTGTTTTTAAGCGTTTTAGCAGGGTTCTTGGTGTTTTTTGACGGTTTTTCACCGTTTTTAATCGTTTACGCAAAGTTCTTGGTGTTTTTAGACGGTTTTTCACTGTTTTTAAGCGTTTTAGCAGGGTTCTTGATGTTTTTTGACGGTATTTCACTGTTCTTAAGCGTTTCAGCAGGCTTCTTGGTGTTTTTTGACGGTTTTTCACTGTTTTTAAGTGTTTTAGCAGGGTTCTCGGTGTTTTTTGACGGTTTTTCACTGTTTTTAGGTGTTTAAGCAGGGTTCTTGGAGTTTTTTGACGGTTTTTCACTGTTTTTAAGCGTTTTAGCAGGGTTCTTGGTGTTTTTTGACGGTTTTTCACTGTTTTTAAGTGTTTAAGCAAGGTTCTTGGTGTTTTTTGACGGTTTTTCACTGTTTTTAATCATTTACACAAGGTTCTTGGTGTTTTTTGACGGTTTTTCACTGTTTTTTAGCGTTTCAGCAGGGTTCTTGGTGTTTTTTGACGGGTTTTCACTGTTTTTAAGCGTTTTAGCAGAGTTCTCGGTGTTTTTTGACGGTTTTTCATTATTTTTTAGCGTTTAAGCAAGGTTCTTGGTGTTTTTTGACGGTTTTTCACTGTTTTTAAGCGTTTAAGCAGGGTTCTTGGTGTTTTTTGACGGTTTTTCACTGTTTTTAAGCGTTTCAGCAGGGTTCTTGGTGTTTTTTGACGGTTTTTCACTGTTTTTAAGTGTTTAAGCAAGGTTCTTGGTGTTTTTTGACGGTCTTTCACCGTTTTTAATTGTTTACGAAAAGTTCTTGGTGTTTTTTGACGGTTTTCCACTGTTTTTAAGCGTTTTAGCAGGGTTCTTGGTGTTTTTTGACGGTTTTTCACTGTTTTTAAGCGTTTACGCAAAGTTCTTGGTGTTTTTTGACGGTTTTTCACTGTTTTTAAGCGTTTCAGCAGGCTTCTTGGTGTTTTTTGAAGGTTTTTCACTGTTCCTAATCGTTCACGCAGGGTTCTTGCTGTTTTTTGACGGTTTTTCACTGTTTTTAGGCGTTTAAGCAGGGTTCTTGGAGTTTTTTGACGGTTTTTCACTGTTTTTAAGCGTTTTAGCAGGGTTCTTGGTGTTTTTTGACGGTTTTTCACTGTTTTTAAGTGTTTAAGCAAGGTTCTTGGTGTTTTTTGACGGTTTTTCACTGTTTTTAATCATTTACACAAGGTTCTTGGTGTTTTTTGACGGTTTTTCACTGTTTTTTAGCGTTTCAGCAGGGTTCTTGGTGTTTTTTGACGGGTTTTCACTGTTTTTAAGCGTTTTAGCAGAGTTCTCGGTGTTTTTTGACGGTTTTTCATTATTTTTTAGCGTTTAAGCAAGGTTCTTGGTGTTTTTTGACGGTTTTTCACTGTTTTTAAGCGTTTAAGCAGGGTTCTTGGTGTTTTTTGACGGTTTTTCACTGTTTTTAAGCGTTTCAGCAGGGTTCTTGGTGTTTTTTGACGGTTTTTCACTGTTTTTAAGTGTTTAAGCAAGGTTCTTGGTGTTTTTTGACGGTCTTTCACCGTTTTTAATTGTTTACGAAAAGTTCTTGGTGTTTTTTGACGGTTTTCCACTGTTTTTAAGCGTTTTAGCAGGGTTCTTGGTGTTTTTTGACGGTTTTTCACTGTTTTTAAGCGTTTACGCAAAGTTCTTGGTGTTTTTTGACGGTTTTTCACTGTTTTTAAGCGTTTCAGCAGGCTTCTTGGTGTTTTTTGAAAGTTTTTCACTGTTCCTAATCGTTCACGCAGGGTTCTTGCTGTTTTTTGACGGTTTTTCACTGTTTTTAGGCGTTTTAGCAGGGTTCTTGGTGTTTTTTGACGGTTTTTCACTGTTTTTAAGCGTTTTAGCAGGGTTCTTGGTGTTTTTTGACGGTTTTTCACCGTTTTTAATCGTTTACGCAAAGTTCTTGGTGTTTTTTGACGGTTTTTCACTGTTTTTAAGCGTTTTAGCAGGGTTCTTGATGTTTTTTGACGGTGTTTCACTGTTCTTAAGCGTTTCAGCAGGCTTCTTGGTGTTTTTTGACGGTTTTTCACTGTTTTTAAGTGTTTTAGCAGGGTTCTCGGTGTTTTTTGACGGTTTTTCACTGTTTTTAGGTGTTTAAGCAGGGTTCTTGGAGTTTTTTGACGGTTTTTCACTGTTTTTAAGCGTTTTAGCAGGGTTCTTGGTGTTTTTTGACGGTTTTTCACTGTTTTTAAGTGTTTAAGCAAGGTTCTTGGTGTTTTTTGACGGTTTTTCACTGTTTTTAATCGTTTACACAAGGTTCTTGGTGTTTTTTGACGGTTTTTCACTGTTTTTGAGCGTTTTAGCAGGGTTCTTGCTGTTTTTTGACGGTTTTTCACTGTTTTTAAGCGTTTCAGCAGGGTTCTTGGTGTTTTTTGACGGGTTTTCACTGTTTTTAAGCGTTTTAGCAGGGTTCTCGGTGTTTTTTGACGGTTTTTCACTGTTTTTGAGCGTTTTAGCAGGGTTCTTGCTGTTTTTTGACGGTTTTTCACTGTTTTTAAGCGTTTCAGCAGGGTTCTTGGTGTTTTTTGACGGGTTTTCACTGTTTTTAAGCGTTTTAGCAGGGTTCTCGGTGTTTTTTGACGGTTTTTCACTGTTTTTAAGCGTTTAAGCAAGGTTCTTGGTGTTTTTTGACGGTTTTTCACTGTTTTTAAGCGTTTAAGCAGGGTTCTTGGAGTTTTTTGACGGTTTTTCACTGTTTTTAAGCGTTTTAGCAGGGTTCTTGGTGTTTTTTGACGGTTTTCACTGTTTTTAAGTGTTTTAGCAGGGTTCTCGGTGTTTTTTGACGGTTTTTCACTGTTTTTAGCAGGGTTCTTGGTGTTTTTTGACGGTTTTTTACTGTTTTTAAGTGTTTAAGCAAGGTTCTTGGTGTTTTTTGACGGTTTTTCACTGTTTTTAATCGTTTACGCAAGGTTCTTGGCGTTTTTTGACGGTTTTTCACTGTTTTTAAGCGTTTTAGCAGGGTTCTTGGTGTTTTTTGACGGTTTTTCACTGTTTTTAAGCGTTTCAGCAGGGTTCTTGGTGTTTTTTGACGGGGTTTCACTGTTTTTAAGCGTTTTAGCAGGGTTCTCGGTGTTTTTTGACGGTTTTTCACTGTTTTTAAGCGTTTAAGCAAGGTTCTTGGTGTTTTTTGACGGTTTTTCACTGTTTTTAAGCGTTTAAGCAGGGTTCTTGGAGTTTTTTGACTGTTTTTCACTGTTTTTAATCGTTTACGCAGAGTTCTTGGTGTTTTTTGACGGTTTTTCACTGTTTTTAAGCGTGTTTAGCAGGGTTCTTGGTGTTTTTTGACGGTTTTTCACTGTTTTTAAGCGTTTTAGCAGGGTTCTTGGTGTTTTTTGACGGTTTTTCACTGTTTTTTAGCGTTTAAGCATGGTTCTTGGTGTTTTTTGACGGTTTTTTACTGTTTTTAAGCGTTTCAGCATTCTTCTTGGTGTTTTTTGACGGTTTTTCACTGTTTTTAAGTGTTTTAGCAGGGTTCTCGGTGTTTTTTGACGGTTTTTCACTGTTTTTAAGCGTTTCAGCAGGGTTCTTGGTGTTTTTTGACGGTTTTTCACTGTTTTTAAGTGTTTAAGCAAGGTTCTTGGTGTTTTTTGACGGTTTTTCACTGTTTTTAAGCGTTTCAGCAGGGTTCTTGGTGTTTTTTGACGGTTTTTCACTGTTTTTAAGTGTTTAAGCAAGGTTCTTGGTGTTTTTTGACGGTTTTTCACTGTTTTTAAGCGTTTTAGCAGGGTTCTTGCTGTTTTTTGACGGTTTTTCACTGTTTTTAAGCGTTTCAGCAGGGTTCTTGGTGTTTTTTGACGGGTTTTCACTGTTTTTAAGCGTTTTAGCAGGGTTCTCGGTGTTTTTTGACGGTTTTTCACTGTTTTTAAGCGTTTAAGCAGGTTTCTTGGAGTTTTTTGACGGTTTTTCACTGTTTTTAAGTGTTTAAGCAAGTTTCTTGGTGTTTTTTGACGGTTTTTCACTGTTTTTAAGCGTTTCAGCAGGGTTCTTGGTGTTTTTTGACGGTATTTCACTGTTCTTAAGCGTTTCAGCAGGCTTCTTGGTGTTTTTTGACGGTTTTTCACTGTTTTTAAGTGTTTTAGCAGGGTTCTCGGTGTTTTTTGACGGTTTTTCACTGTTTTTAGGTGTTTGGGCAGGGTTCTTGGAGTTTTTTGACGGTTTTTCACTGTTTTTAAGCGTTTTAGCAGGGTTCTTGGTGTTTTTTGACGGTTTTTCACTGTTTTTAAGTGTTTAAGCAAGGTTCTTGGTGTTTTTTGACGGTTTTTCACTGTTTTTAATCGTTTACACAAGGTTCTTGGTGTTTTTTGACGGTTTTTCACTGTTTTTAAGCGTTTTAGCAGGGTTCTTGCTGTTTTTTGACGGTTTTTCACTGTTTTTAAGCGTTTCAGCAGGGTTCTTGGTGTTTTTTGACGGGTTTTCACTGTTTTTAAGCGTTTTAGCAGGGTTCTCGGTGTTTTTTGACGGTTTTTCACTGTTTTTAAGCGTTTAAGCAGGTTTCTTGGAGTTTTTTGACGGTTTTTCACTGTTTTTAAGTGTTTAAGCAAGTTTCTTGGTGTTTTTTGACGGTTTTTCACTGTTTTTAAGCGTTTCAGCAGGGTTCTTGGTGTTTTTTGACGGGTTTTCACTGTTTTTAAGCGTTTTAGCAGGGTTCTCGGTGTTTTTTGACGGTTTTTCACTATTTTTAAGCGTTTAAGCAAGGTTCTTGGTGTTTTTTGACGGTTTTTCACTGTTTTTAAGCGTTTCAGCAGGGTTCTTGGTGTTTTTTGACGGTTTTTCACTGTTTTTTAGCGTTTCAGCAGGGTTCTTGAGGTTTTTTGACGGGTTTTCACTATTTTTAAGCGTTTTAGCAGAGTTCTCGGTGTTTTTTGACGGTTTTTCCCTATTTTTGAGCGTTTTAGCAGGGTTCTTGGTGTTTTTTGACGGTTTTTCACTGTTTTTAAGCGTTTTAGCAGTCTTCTTGATGTTTTTTGACGGTTTTTCACTGTTTTTAAGCGTTTCAGCAGGCTTCTTGGTGTTTTTTGAAGGTTTTTCACTGTTCCTAATCGTTCACGCAGGGTTCTTGCTGTTTTTTGACGGTTTTTCACTGTTTTTAGGCGTTTTAGCAGGGTTCTTGGTGTTTTTTGACGGTTTTTCACTGTTTTTAAGCGTTTTAGCAGGGTTCTTGGCGTTTTTTGACGGTTTTTCACCGTTTTTAATCGTTTACGCAAAGTTATTGGTGTTTTTTGACGGTTTTTCACTGTTTTTAAGCGTTTTAGCAGGGTTCTTGATGTTTTTTGACGGTATTTCACTGTTCTTAAGCGTTTCAGCAGGCTTCTTGGTGTTTTTTGACGGTTTTTCACTGTTTTTAAGTGTTTTAGCAGGGTTCTCGGTGTTTTTTGACGGTTTTTCACTGTTTTTAGGTGTTTGGGCAGGGTTCTTGGAGTTTTTTGACGGTTTTTCACTGTTTTTAAGCGTTTTAGCAGGGTTCTTGGTGTTTTTTGACGGTTTTTCACTGTTTTTAAGTGTTTAAGCAAGGTTCTTGGTGTTTTTTGACGGTTTTTCACTGTTTTTAATCGTTTACACAAGGTTCTTGGTGTTTTTTGACGGTTTTTCACTGTTTTTAAGCGTTTTAGCAGGGTTCTTGCTGTTTTTTGACGGTTTTTCACTGTTTTTAAGCGTTTCAGCAGGGTTCTTGGTGTTTTTTGACGGGTTTTCACTGTTTTTAAGCGTTTTAGCAGGGTTCTCGGTGTTTTTTGACGGTTTTTCACTGTTTTTAAGCGTTTAAGCAGGTTTCTTGGAGTTTTTTGACGGTTTTTCACTGTTTTTAATCGTTTACGCAGAGTTCTTGGTGTTTTTTGACGGTTTTTCACTGTTTTTAAGCGTGTTTAGCAGGGTTCTTGGTGTTTTTTGACGGTTTTTCACTGTTTTTAAACGTTTTAGCAGGGTTCTTGGTGTTTTTTGACGGTTTTTCATTGTTTTTTAGCGTTTAAGCAGGGTTCTTGGTGTTTTTTGACGGTTTTTCACTGTTTTAAGTGTTTAAGCAAGGTTCTTGGTGTTTTTTGACGGTTTTTCACTGTTTTTAATCGTTTACGCAAGGTTCTTGGTGTTTTTTGACGGTTTTTCACTGTTTTTTAGCGTTTCAGAAGGGTTCTTGGTGTTTTTTGACGGTTTTTCACTGTTTTTTAGCGTTTCAGCAGGGTTCTTGGTGTTTTTTGACGGTTTTTCACTGTTTTTAAGTGTTTAAGCAAGGTTCTTGGTGTTTTTTGACGGTTTTTCACCGTTTTTAATTGTTTAAGCAAGGTTCTTGGAGTTTTTTGACGGTTTTTCACTGTTTTTAAGCGTTTTAGCAGGGTTCTTGGTGTTTTTTGACGGTTTTTCACTGTTTTTAATCGTTTACACAAGGTTCTTGGTGTTTTTTGACGGTTTTTCACTGTTTTTAAGCGTTTCAGCAGGGTTCTTGCTGTTTTTTGACGGTTTTTCACTGTTTTTAAGCGTTTCAGCAGGGTTCTTGGTGTTTTTTGACGGGTTTTCACTGTTTTTAAGCGTTTTAGCAGAGTTCTCGGTGTTTTTTGACGGTTTTTCCCTATTTTTGAGCGTTTTAGCAGGGTTCTTGGTGTTTTTTGACGGTTTTTCACTGTTTTTAAGCGTTTTAGCAGTCTTCTTGATGTTTTTTGACGGTTTTTCACTGTTTTTAAGCGTTTCAGCAGGCTTCTTGGTGTTTTTTGAAGGTTTTTCACTGTTCCTAATCGTTCACGCAGGGTTCTTGCTGTTTTTTGACGGTTTTTCACTGTTTTTAGGCGTTTTAGCAGGGTTCTTGGTGTTTTTTGACGGTTTTTCACTGTTTTTAAGCGTTTTAGCAGGGTTCTTGGCGTTTTTTGACGGTTTTTCACCGTTTTTAATCGTTTACGCAAAGTTATTGGTGTTTTTTGACGGTTTTTCACTGTTTTTAAGCGTTTTAGCAGGGTTCTTGATGTTTTTTGACGGTATTTCACTGTTCTTAAGCGTTTCAGCAGGCTTCTTGGTGTTTTTTGACGGTTTTTCACTGTTTTTAAGTGTTTTAGCAGGGTTCTCGGTGTTTTTTGACGGTTTTTCACTGTTTTTAGGTGTTTGGGCAGGGTTCTTGGAGTTTTTTGACGGTTTTTCACTGTTTTTAAGCGTTTTAGCAGGGTTCTTGGTGTTTTTTGACGGTTTTTCACTGTTTTTAAGTGTTTAAGCAAGGTTCTTGGTGTTTTTTGACGGTTTTTCACTGTTTTTAATCGTTTACACAAGGTTCTTGGTGTTTTTTGACGGTTTTTCACTGTTTTTAAGCGTTTTAGCAGGGTTCTTGCTGTTTTTTGACGGTTTTTCACTGTTTTTAAGCGTTTCAGCAGGGTTCTTGGTGTTTTTTGACGGGTTTTCACTGTTTTTAAGCGTTTTAGCAGGGTTCTCGGTGTTTTTTGACGGTTTTTCACTGTTTTTAAGCGTTTAAGCAGGTTTCTTGGAGTTTTTTGACGGTTTTTCACTGTTTTTAATCGTTTACGCAGAGTTCTTGGTGTTTTTTGACGGTTTTTCACTGTTTTTAAGCGTGTTTAGCAGGGTTCTTGGTGTTTTTTGACGGTTTTTCACTGTTTTTAAACGTTTTAGCAGGGTTCTTGGTGTTTTTTGACGGTTTTTCATTGTTTTTTAGCGTTTAAGCAGGGTTCTTGGTGTTTTTTGACGGTTTTTCACTGTTTTAAGTGTTTAAGCAAGGTTCTTGGTGTTTTTTGACGGTTTTTCACTGTTTTTAATCGTTTACGCAAGGTTCTTGGTGTTTTTTGACGGTTTTTCACTGTTTTTTAGCGTTTCAGAAGGGTTCTTGGTGTTTTTTGACGGTTTTTCACTGTTTTTTAGCGTTTCAGCAGGGTTCTTGGTGTTTTTTGACGGTTTTTCACTGTTTTTAAGTGTTTAAGCAAGGTTCTTGGTGTTTTTTGACGGTTTTTCACCGTTTTTAATTGTTTAAGCAAGGTTCTTGGAGTTTTTTGACGGTTTTTCACTGTTTTTAAGCGTTTTAGCAGGGTTCTTGGTGTTTTTTGACGGTTTTTCACTGTTTTTAATCGTTTACACAAGGTTCTTGGTGTTTTTTGACGGTTTTTCACTGTTTTTAAGCGTTTCAGCAGGGTTCTTGCTGTTTTTTGACGGTTTTTCACTGTTTTTAAGCGTTTCAGCAGGGTTCTTGGTGTTTTTTGACGGGTTTTCACTGTTTTTAAGCGTTTTAGCAGGGTTCTCGGTGTTTTTTGACGGTTTTTCACTGTTTTTAAGCGTTTAAGCAAGGTTCTTGGTGTTTTTTGACGGTTTTTCACTGTTTTTAAGCGTTTAAGCAGGGTTCTTGGAGTTTTTTGACGGTTTTTCACTGTTTTTAATCGTTTACGCAGAGTTCTTGGTGTTTTTTGACGGTTTTTCACTGTTTTTAAGCGTGTTTAGCAGGGTTCTTGGTGTTTTTTGACGGGTTTTCACTGTTTTTAAACGTTTTAGCAGGGTTCTTGGTGTTTTTTGACGGTTTTTCATTGTTTTTTAGCGTTTAAGCAGGGTTCTTGGTGTTTTTTGACGGTTTTTCACTGTTTTTAAGTGTTTAAGCAAGGTTCTTGGTGTTTTTTGACGGTTTTTCACTGTTTTTAATCGTTTACGCAAGGTTCTTGGTGTTTTTTGACGGTTTTTCACTGTTTTTTAGCGTTTCAGCAGGGTTCTTGGTGTTTTTTGACGGGTTTTCACTGTTTTTAAGCGTTTTAGCAGAGTTCTCGGTGTTTTTTGACGGTTTTTCACTATTTTTTAGCGTTTAAGCAAGGTTCTTGGTGTTTTTTGACGGTTTTTCACTGTTTTTAAGCGTTTAAGCAGGGTTCTTGGTGTTTTTTGACGGTTTTTCACTGTTTTTAAGCGTTTCAGCAGGGTTCTTGGTGTTTTTTGACGGTTTTTCACTGTTTTTAAGTGTTTAAGCAAGGTTCTTGGTGTTTTTTGACGGTTTTTCACCGTTTTTAATTGTTTACGAAAAGTTCTTGGTGTTTTTTGACGGTTTTCCACTGTTTTTAAGCGTTTTAGCAGGGTTCTTGGTGTTTTTTGACGGTTTTTCACTGTTTTTAAGCGTTTACGCAAAGTTCTTGGTGTTTTTTGACGGTTTTTCACTGTTTTTAAGCGTTTCAGCAGGCTTCTTGGTGTTTTTTGAAGGTTTTTCACTGTTCCTAATCGTTCACGCAGGGTTCTTGCTGTTTTTTGACGGTTTTTCACTGTTTTTAGGCGTTTTAGCAGGGTTCTTGGTGTTTTTTGACGGTTTTTCACTGTTTTTAAGCGTTTTAGCAGGGTTCTTGGTGTTTTTTGACGGTTTTTCACCGTTTTTAATCGTTTACGCAAAGTTCTTGGTGTTTTTAGACGGTTTTTCACTGTTTTTAAGCGTTTTAGCAGGGTTCTTGATGTTTTTTGACGGTATTTCACTGTTCTTAAGCGTTTCAGCAGGCTTCTTGGTGTTTTTTGACGGTTTTTCACTGTTTTTAAGTGTTTTAGCAGGGTTCTCGGTGTTTTTTGACGGTTTTTCACTGTTTTTAGGTGTTTAAGCAGGGTTCTTGGAGTTTTTTGACGGTTTTTCACTGTTTTTAAGCGTTTTAGCAGGGTTCTTGGTGTTTTTTGACGGTTTTTCACTGTTTTTAAGTGTTTAAGCAAGGTTCTTGGTGTTTTTTGACGGTTTTTCACTGTTTTTAATCATTTACACAAGGTTCTTGGTGTTTTTTGACGGTTTTTCACTGTTTTTTAGCGTTTCAGCAGGGTTCTTGGTGTTTTTTGACGGGTTTTCACTGTTTTTAAGCGTTTTAGCAGAGTTCTCGGTGTTTTTTGACGGTTTTTCATTATTTTTTAGCGTTTAAGCAAGGTTCTTGGTGTTTTTTGACGGTTTTTCACTGTTTTTAAGCGTTTAAGCAGGGTTCTTGGTGTTTTTTGACGGTTTTTCACTGTTTTTAAGCGTTTCAGCAGGGTTCTTGGTGTTTTTTGACGGTTTTTCACTGTTTTTAAGTGTTTAAGCAAGGTTCTTGGTGTTTTTTGACGGTCTTTCACCGTTTTTAATTGTTTACGAAAAGTTCTTGGTGTTTTTTGACGGTTTTCCACTGTTTTTAAGCGTTTTAGCAGGGTTCTTGGTGTTTTTTGACGGTTTTTCACTGTTTTTAAGCGTTTACGCAAAGTTCTTGGTGTTTTTTGACGGTTTTTCACTGTTTTTAAGCGTTTCAGCAGGCTTCTTGGTGTTTTTTGAAGGTTTTTCACTGTTCCTAATCGTTCACGCAGGGTTCTTGCTGTTTTTTGACGGTTTTTCACTGTTTTTAGGCGTTTAAGCAGGGTTCTTGGAGTTTTTTGACGGTTTTTCACTGTTTTTAAGCGTTTTAGCAGGGTTCTTGGTGTTTTTTGACGGTTTTTCACTGTTTTTAAGTGTTTAAGCAAGGTTCTTGGTGTTTTTTGACGGTTTTTCACTGTTTTTAATCATTTACACAAGGTTCTTGGTGTTTTTTGACGGTTTTTCACTGTTTTTTAGCGTTTCAGCAGGGTTCTTGGTGTTTTTTGACGGGTTTTCACTGTTTTTAAGCGTTTTAGCAGAGTTCTCGGTGTTTTTTGACGGTTTTTCATTATTTTTTAGCGTTTAAGCAAGGTTCTTGGTGTTTTTTGACGGTTTTTCACTGTTTTTAAGCGTTTAAGCAGGGTTCTTGGTGTTTTTTGACGGTTTTTCACTGTTTTTAAGCGTTTCAGCAGGGTTCTTGGTGTTTTTTGACGGTTTTTCACTGTTTTTAAGTGTTTAAGCAAGGTTCTTGGTGTTTTTTGACGGTCTTTCACCGTTTTTAATTGTTTACGAAAAGTTCTTGGTGTTTTTTGACGGTTTTCCACTGTTTTTAAGCGTTTTAGCAGGCGGTCTTTCACCGTTTTTAATTGTTTACGAAAAGTTCTTGGTGTTTTTTGACGGTTTTCCACTGTTTTTAAGCGTTTTAGCAGGGTTCTTGGTGTTTTTTGACGGTTTTTCACTGTTTTTAAGCGTTTACGCAAAGTTCTTGGTGTTTTTTGACGGTTTTTCACTGTTTTTAAGCGTTTCAGCAGGCTTCTTGGTGTTTTTTGAAGGTTTTTCACTGTTCCTAATCGTTCACGCAGGGTTCTTGCTGTTTTTTGACGGTTTTTCACTGTTTTTAGGCGTTTTAGCAGGGTTCTTGGTGTTTTTTGACGGTTTTTCACTGTTTTTAAGCGTTTTAGCAGGGTTCTTGGTGTTTTTTGACGGTTTTTCACCGTTTTTAATCGTTTACGATAAGCGTTTCTTTTTTGACGGTGTTTCACTGTTCTTAAGCGTTTCAGCAGGCTTCTTGGTGTTTTTTGACGGTTTTTCACTGTTTTTAAGTGTTTTAGCAGGGTTCTCGGTGTTTTTTGACGGTTTTCAGGAGTTTTTTGACGGTTTTTCACTGTTTTTAAGCGTTTTAGCAGGGTTCTTGGTGTTTTTTGACGGTTTTTCACTGTTTTTAAGTGTTTAAGCAAGGTTCTTGGTGTTTTTTGACGGTTTTTCACTGTTTTTAATCGTTTACACAAGGTTCTTGGTGTTTTTTGACGGTTTTTCACTGTTTTTGAGCGTTTTAGCAGGGTTCTTGCTGTTTTTTGACGGTTTTTCACTGTTTTTAAGCGTTTCAGCAGGGTTCTTGGTGTTTTTTGACGGGTTTTCACTGTTTTTAAGCGTTTTAGCAGGGTTCTCGGTGTTTTTTGACGGTTTTTCACTGTTTTTGAGCGTTTTAGCAGGGTTCTTGCTGTTTTTTGACGGTTTTTCACTGTTTTTAAGCGTTTCAGCAGGGTTCTTGGTGTTTTTTGACGGGTTTTCACTGTTTTTAAGCGTTTTAGCAGGGTTCTCGGTGTTTTTTGACGGTTTTTCACTGTTTTTAAGCGTTTAAGCAAGGTTCTTGGTGTTTTTTGACGGTTTTTCACTGTTTTTAAGCGTTTAAGCAGGGTTCTTGGAGTTTTTTGACGGTTTTTCACTGTTTTTAAGCGTTTTAGCAGGGTTCTTGGTGTTTTTTGACGGTTTTCACTGTTTTTAAGTGTTTTAGCAGGGTTCTCGGTGTTTTTTGACGGTTTTTCACTGTTTTTAGCAGGGTTCTTGGTGTTTTTTGACGGTTTTTTACTGTTTTTAAGTGTTTAAGCAAGGTTCTTGGTGTTTTTTGACGGTTTTTCACTGTTTTTAATCGTTTACGCAAGGTTCTTGGCGTTTTTTGACGGTTTTTCACTGTTTTTAAGCGTTTTAGCAGGGTTCTTGGTGTTTTTTGACGGTTTTTCACTGTTTTTAAGCGTTTCAGCAGGGTTCTTGGTGTTTTTTGACGGGGTTTCACTGTTTTTAAGCGTTTTAGCAGGGTTCTCGGTGTTTTTTGACGGTTTTTCACTGTTTTTAAGCGTTTAAGCAAGGTTCTTGGTGTTTTTTGACGGTTTTTCACTGTTTTTAAGCGTTTAAGCAGGGTTCTTGGAGTTTTTTGACTGTTTTTCACTGTTTTTAATCGTTTACGCAGAGTTCTTGGTGTTTTTTGACGGTTTTTCACTGTTTTTAAGCGTGTTTAGCAGGGTTCTTGGTGTTTTTTGACGGTTTTTCACTGTTTTTAAGCGTTTTAGCAGGGTTCTTGGTGTTTTTTGACGGTTTTTCACTGTTTTTTAGCGTTTAAGCATGGTTCTTGGTGTTTTTTGACGGTTTTTTACTGTTTTTAAGCGTTTCAGCATTCTTCTTGGTGTTTTTTGACGGTTTTTCACTGTTTTTAAGTGTTTTAGCAGGGTTCTCGGTGTTTTTTGACGGTTTTTCACTGTTTTTAAGCGTTTCAGCAGGGTTCTTGGTGTTTTTTGACGGTTTTTCACTGTTTTTAAGTGTTTAAGCAAGGTTCTTGGTGTTTTTTGACGGTTTTTCACTGTTTTTAAGCGTTTCAGCAGGGTTCTTGGTGTTTTTTGACGGTTTTTCACTGTTTTTAAGTGTTTAAGCAAGGTTCTTGGTGTTTTTTGACGGTTTTTCACTGTTTTTAATCGTTTACGCAAGGTTCTTGATGTTTTTTGACGGTTTTTCACTGTTTTTTAGCGTTTCAGCAGGGTTCTTGGTGTTTTTTGACGGGTTTTCACTGTTTTTAAGCGTTTTAGCAGAGTTCTCGGTGTTTTTTGACGGTTTTTCACTATTTTTAAGCGTTTAAGCAAGGTTCTTGGTGTTTTTTGACGGTTTTTCACTGTTTTTAAGCGTTTAAGCAGGGTTCTTGGTGTTTTTTGACGGTTTTTCACTGTTTTTAAGCGTTTCAGCAGGGTTCTTGGTGTTTTTTGACGTTTTTTCACTGTTTTTAAGTGTTTAAGCAAGGTTCTTGGTGTTTTTTGACGGTTTTTCACCGTTTTTAATTGTTTACGCAAAGTTCTTGGTGTTTTTTGACGGTTTTCCACTGTTTTCAAGCGTTTTAGCAGGGTTCTTGGTGATTTTTGACGGTTTTTTACTGTTTTTAAGCGTTTTAGCAGGGTTCTTGATGTTTTTTGACGGTTTTTCACTGTTTTTAAGCGTTTCAGCAGGCTTCTTGGTGTTTTTTGAAGGTTTTTCACTGTTCCTAATCGTTCACGCAGGGTTCTTGCTGTTTTTTGACGGTTTTTCACTGTTTTTAGGCGTTTTAGCAGGGTTCTTGGTGATTTTTGACGGTTTTTCACTGTTTTTAAGCGTTTTAGCAGGGTTCTTGGTGTTTTTTGACGGTTTTTCACCGTTTTTAATCGTTTACGCAAAGTTATTGGTGTTTTTTGACTGTTTTTCACTGTTTTTAAGTGTTTTAGCAGGGTTCTCGGTGTTTTTTGACGGTTTTTCACTGTTTTTAAGCGTTTCAGCAGGGTTCTTGGTGTTTTTTGACGGTTTTTCACTGTTTTTAAGTGTTTAAGCAAGGTTCTTGGTGTTTTTTGACGGTTTTTCACTGTTTTTAAGCGTTTCAGCAGGGTTCTTGGTGTTTTTTGACGGTTTTTCACTGTTTTTAAGTGTTTAAGCAAGGTTCTTGGTGTTTTTTGACGTTTTTTCACTGTTTTTAATCGTTTACGCAAGGTTCTTGATGTTTTTTGACGGTTTTTCACTGTTTTTTAGCGTTTCAGCAGGGTTCTTGGTGTTTTTTGACGGGTTTTCACTGTTTTTAAGCGTTTAAGCAAAGTTCTTGGTGTTTTTTGACGGTTTTTCACTGTTTTTAAGCGTTTAAGCAGGGTTCTTGGTGTTTTTTGACGGTTTTTCACTGTTTTTAAGCGTTTCAGCAGGGTTCTTGGTGTTTTTTGACGTTTTTTCACTGTTTTTAAGTGTTTAAGCAAGGTTCTTGGTGTTTTTTGACGGTTTTTCACCGTTTTTAATTGTTTACGCAAAGTTCTTGGTGTTTTTTGACGGTTTTCCACTGTTTTTAAGCGTTTTAGCAGGGTTCTTGGTGTTTTTTGACGGTTTTTTACTGTTTTTAAGCGTTTTAGCAGGGTTCTTGATGTTTTTTACGGTTTTTCACTGTTTTTAAGCGTTTCAGCAGGCTTCTTGGTGTTTTTTGAAGGTTTTTCACTGTTCCTAATCGTTCACGCAGGGTTCTTGCTGTTTTTTGACGGTTTTTCACTGTTTTTAAGCGTTTTAGCAGGCTTCTTGGTGATTTTTGACGGTTTTTCACTGTTTTTAAGCGTTTTAGCAGGGTTCTTGGTGTTTTTTGACGGTTTTTCACCGTTTTTAATCGTTTACGCAAAGTTATTGGTGTTTTTTGACTGTTTTTCACTGTTTTTAAGCGTTTTAGCAGGGTTCTTGGTGTTTTTTGACGGTTTTTTACTGTTTTTAAGCGTTTTAGCAGGGTTCTTGATGTTTTTTGACGGTTTTTCACTGTTTTTAAGCGTTTCAGCAGGCTTCTTGGTGTTTTTTGAAGGTTTTTCACTGTTCCTAATCGTTCACGCAGGGTTCTTGCTGTTTTTTGACGGTTTTTCACTGTTTTTAAGCGTTTTAGCAGGCTTCTTGGTGATTTTTGACGGTTTTTCACTGTTTTTAAGCGTTTTAGCAGGGTTCTTGGTGTTTTTTGACGGTTTTTCACCGTTTTTAATCGTTTACGCAAAGTTATTGGTGTTTTTTGACTGTTTTTCACTGTTTTTAAGCGTTTTAGCAGGGTTTTTGATGTTTTTTGACGGTATTTCACTGTTCTTAAGCGTTTCAGCAGGCTTCTTGGTGTTTTTTGACGGTTTTTCACTGTTTTTAAGTGTTTTAGCAGGGTTCTCGGTGTTTTTTGACGGTTTTTCACTGTTTTTAGGTGTTTAAGCAGGGTTCTTGGAGTTTTTTGACGGTTTTTCACTGTTTTTAAGCGTTTTAGCAGGGTTCTTGGTGTTTTTTGACTGTTTTTCACTGTTTTTAAGTGTTTAAGCAAGGTTCTTGGTGTTTTTTGACGGTTTTCCACTGTTTTTAATCGTTTACACAAGGTTCTTGGTGTTTTTTGACGGTTTTTCACTGTTTTTAAGCGTTTTAGCAGGGTTCTTGCTGTTTTTTGACGGTTTTTCACTGTTTTCAAGCTGTTCAGCAGGGTTCTTGGTGTTTTTTGACGGGTTTTCACTGTTTTTAAGCGTTTTAGCAGGGTTCTCGGTGTTTTTTGACGGTTTTTCACTGTTTTTAAGCGTTTAAGCAAGGTTCTTGGTGTTTTTTGACGGTTTTTCACTGTTTTTAAGCGTTTAAGCAGGGTTCTTGGAGTTTTTTGACGGTTTTTCACTGTTTTTAATCGTTTACGCAGAGTTCTTGGTGTTTTTTGACGGTTTTTCACTGTTTTTAAGCGTGTTTAGCAGGGTTCTTGGTGTTTTTTGACGGTTTTTCACTGTTTTTAAACGTTTTAGCAGGGTTCTTGGTGTTTTTTGACGGTTTTTCACTGTTTTTTAGCGTTTAAGCAGGGTTCTTGGTGTTTTTTGACGGTTTTTTACTGTTTATAAGCATTTCAGCAGGGTTCTTGGTGTTTTTTGACGATTTTTCACTGTTTTTAAGCGTTTCAGCATGGTTCTTGGTGTTTTTTGACGGTTTTTCACTGTTTTTAAGTGTTTAAGCAAGGTTCTTGGTGTTTTTTGACGGGTTTTCACTGTTTTTAATCGTTTACGCAAGGTTCTTGGTGTTTTCTGACGGTTTTTCACTGTTTTTAAGCGTGTTTAGCAGGGTTCTTGGTGTTTTTTGACGGTTTTTCACTGTTTTTAAACGTTTTAGCAGGGTTCTTGGTGTTTTTTGACGGTTTTTCACTGTTTTTTAGCGTTTAAGCAGGGTTCTTGGTGTTTTTTGACGGTTTTTTACTGTTTATAAGCATTTCAGCAGTGTTCTTGGTGTTTTTTGACGATTTTTCACTGTTTTTAAGCGTTTCAGCATGGTTCTTGGTGTTTTTTGACGGTTTTTCACTGTTTTTAAGTGTTTAAGCAAGGTTCTTGGTGTTTTTTGACGGGTTTTCACTGTTTTTAATCGTTTACGCAAGGTTCTTGGTGTTTTCTGACGATTTTTCAGTGTTTTTAAGCGTTTTAGCAGGGTTCTTGGTGTTTTTTGACGGTTTTTCACTGTTTTTAAGCGTTTCAGCAGGTTTCTTGGTGTTTTTTGACGGTTTTTCACCGTTTTTAAGCGTTTTAGCAGGGTTCTTGGTGTTTTTTGACGGTTTTTCACTGTTTTTAAGCGTTTTAGCAGGGTTTTTGGTGTTTTTTGACGGGTTTTCACTGTTTTTAAGAGTTTCAGCAGGCTTCTTGGTGTTTTTTGACGATTTTTCATTGTTTTTTTGCGTTTTAGCAGGGTTCTCGGTGTTTTTTGACTATTTTTCACTGTTTTTAAGCGTTTAAGCAGGGTTCTTGGTGTTTTTTGAAGGTTTTCACTGTTTTTAAGCGTTTCAGCAGGGTTCTTGGTGTTTTTTGACGGTTTTTCACTGTTTTTAAGTGTTTAAGCAAGGTTCTTGGTGTTTTTTGACGGTTTTTCACCGTTTTTAATCGTTTACGCAAAGTTCTTGGTGTTTTTTGACGGTGTTTCACTGTTTTTAAGCGTTTTAGCAGGGTTCTTGGTGTTTTTTGACGGTTTTTCAATGTTTTTAATTGTTTACGCAAAGTTCTTGGTGTTTTTTGACGGTTTTCCACTGTTTTTAAGCGTTTTAGCAGGGTTCTTGGTGTTTTTTGACGGTTTTTTACTGTTTTTAAGCGTTTTAGCAGGGTTCTTGATGTTTTTTGACGGTTTTTCACTGTTTTTAAGCGTTTCAGCAGGCTTCTTGGAGTTTTTTGAAGGTTTTTCACTGTTCCTAATCGTTCACGCAGGGTTCTTGCTGTTTTTTGACGGTTTTTCACTGTTTTTAGGCGTTTTAGCAGGGTTCTTGGTGTTTTTTGACGGTTTTTCACTGTTTTTAAGCGTTTTAGCAGGGTTCTTGGTGTTTTTTGACGGTTTTTCACCGTTTTTAATCGTTTACGCAAAGTTATTGGTGTTTTTTGACGGTTTTTCACTGTTTTTAAGCCTTTTAGCAGGGTTCTTGATGTTTTTTGACGGTATTTCACTGTTCTTAAGCGTTTCAGCAGGCTTCTTGGTGTTTTTTGACGGTTTTTCACTGTTTTTAAGTGTTTTAGCAGGGTTCTCGTTGTTTTTTGACGGTTTTTCACTGTTTTTAGGTGTTTAAGCAGGGTTCTTGGAGTTTTTTGACGATTTTTCAGTGTTTTTAAGCGTTTTAGCAGGGTTCTTGGTGTTTTTTGACGGTTTTTCACTGTTTTTAAGCGTTTCAGCAGGGTTCTTGGTGTTTTTTGACGGTTTTTCACCGTTTTTAAGCGTTTAAGCAAGGTTCTTGGTGTTTTTTGACGGTTTTTCACTGTTTTTAATCGTTTACGCAGAGTTCTTGGTGTTTTTTGACGGTTTTTCACTGTTTTTAAGCGTTTTAGCAGGGTTTTTGGTGTTTTTTGACGGTTTTTCACTGTTTTTAAGCGTTTTAGCAGGGTTCTTGGTGTTTTTTGACGGGTTTTCACTGTTTTTAAGAGTTTCAGCAGGCTTCTTGGTGTTTTTTGACGATTTTTCACTGTTTTTTTGCGTTTTAGCAGGGTTCTCGGTGTTTTTTGACGATTTTTCACTGTTTTTAAGCGTTTAAGCAGGGTTCTTGGTGTTTTTTGACGGTTTTTCACTGTTTTTAAGCGTTTCAGCAGGGTTCTTGGTGTTTTTTGACGGTTTTTCACTGTTTTTAAGTGTTTAAGCAAGGTTCTTGGTGTTTTTTGACGGTTTTTCACCATTTTTAATCGTTTACGCAAAGTTCTTGGTGTTTTTTGACGGTGTTTCACTGTTTTTAAGCGTTTTAGCAGGGTTCTTGGTGTTTTTTGACGGTTATTCAATGTTTTTAAGCGTTTTAGCAGTTTTCTTGATGTTTTTTGACGGTTTTCCACTGTTTTTAAGCGTTTCAGCAGGCTTCTTGGTGTTTTTTGAAGGTTTTTCACTGTTTCTAATCGTTCACGCAGGGTTCTTGCTGTTTTTTGACGGTTTTTCACTGTTTTTAGGCGTTTAAGCAGGGTTCTTGGAGTTTTTTGACGGTTTTTCACTGTTTTTAAGCGTTTTAGCAGGGTTCTTGGTGTTTTTTGACGGTTTTTCACTGTTTTTTTGCGTTTTAGCAGGGTTCTCGGTGTTTTTTGACGATTTTTCACTGTTTTTAAGCGTTTAAGCAGGGTTCTTGGTGTTTTTTGACGGTTTTTCACTGTTTTTAAGCGTTTCAGCAGGGTTCTTGGTGTTTTTTGACGGTTTTTCACTGTTTTTAAGTGTTTAAGCAAGGTTCTTGGTGTTTTTTGACGGTTTTTCACCATTTTTAATCGTTTACGCAAAGTTCTTGGTGTTTTTTGACGGTGTTTCACTGTTTTTAAGCGTTTTAGCAGGGTTCTTGGTGTTTTTTGACGGTTATTCAATGTTTTTAAGCGTTTTAGCAGTTTTCTTGATGTTTTTTGACGGTTTTCCACTGTTTTTAAGCGTTTCAGCAGGCTTCTTGGTGTTTTTTGAAGGTTTTTCACTGTTTCTAATCGTTCACGCAGGGTTCTTGCTGTTTTTTGACGGTTTTTCACTGTTTTTAGGCGTTTAAGCAGGGTTCTTGGAGTTTTTTGACGGTTTTTCACTGTTTTTAAGCGTTTTAGCAGGGTTCTTGGTGTTTTTTGACGGTTTTTCACCGTTTTTAATCGTTTACGCAAAGTTCTTGGTGTTTTTTGACGGTTTTTCACTGTTTTTAAGCGTTTTAGCAGGGTTCTTGGTGTTTTTTGACGGTTTTTCACTGTTTTTAAGCGTTTTAGCAGGGTTCTTGATGTTTTTTGACGGTTTTTCACTGTTTTTAGGCGTTTCAGCAGGCTTCTTGGTGTTTTTTGAAGGTTTTTCACTGTTTTTAGGCGTTTAAGCAGGGTTCTTGGAGTTTTTTGACGGTTTTTCACTGTTTTTAAGCGTTTTAGCAGGGTTCTTGGTGTTTTTTGACGGTTTTTCACTGTTTTTAAGTGTTTTAGCAGGGTTCTCGGTGTTTTTTGACGGTTTTTCACTGTTTTTAGGTGTTTAAGCAGGGTTCTTGGAGTTTTTTGACGGTTTTTCACTGTTTTTAAGCGTTTTAGCAGGGTTCTTGGTGTTTTTTGACGGTTTTCACTGTTTTTAAGTGTTTTAGCAGGGTTCTCGGTGTTTTTTGACGGTTTTTCACTGTTTTTAGCAGGGTTCTTGGTGTTTTTTGACGGTTTTTTACTGTTTTTAAGTGTTTAAGCAAGGTTCTTGGTGTTTTTTGACGGTTTTTCACTGTTTTTAATCGTTTACGCAAGGTTCTTGGTGTTTTTTGACGGTTTTTCACTGTTTTTAAGCGTTTTAGCATGGTTCTTGGTGTTTTTTGACGGTTTTTCACTGTTTTTAAGCGTTTCAGCAGGGTTCTTGGTGTTTTTTGACGGGTTTTCACTGTTTTTAAGCGTTTTAGCAGGGTTCCCGGTGTTTTTTGACGGTTTTTCACTGTTTTTAAGTGTTTAAGCAAGGTTCTTGGTGTTTTTTGACGGGTTTTCACTGTTTTTAATTGTTTACGCAAGGTTCTTGGTGTTTTCTGACGGTTTTTCACCGTTTTTAATCGTTTAAGCAAGGTTCTTGGTGTTTTTTGACGGTTTTTCACTGTTTTTAATCGTTTACGCAGAGTTCTTGGTGTTTTTTGACGGTTTTTCACTGTTTTTGAGCGTTTTAGCAGGGTTCTTGGTGTTTTTTGACGGTTTTTCACTGTTTTTAAGCGTTTTAGCAGGGTTCTTGGTGTTTTTGGACGGTTTTTCACTGTTTTTAAGAGTTTCAGCAGGCTTCTTGGTGTTTTTTGACGATTTTTCACTGTTTTTTTGCGTTTTAGCAGGGTTCTCGGTGTTTTTTGACGATTTTTCACTGTTTTTAAGCGTTTAAGCAGGGTTCTTGGTGTTTTTTGACGGTTTTTCACTGTTTTTAAGCGTTTCAGCAGGGTTCTTGGTGTTTTTTGACGGTTTTTCACTGTTTTTAAGCGTTTAAGCAGGGTTCTTGCAGTTTTTTGACTGTTTTTCACTGTTTTTAATCGTTTACGCAGAGTTCTTGGTGTTCTTTGACGGTTTTTCACTGTTTTTAAGCGTGTTTAGCAGGGTTCTTGGTGTTTTTTGACGGTTTTTCACTGTTTTTAAGCGTTTTAGCAGGGTTCTTGGTGTTTATTGACGGTTTT
The DNA here is from genome assembly GCF_964204865.1 of Styela clava. Lineage (NCBI taxonomy): Eukaryota > Metazoa > Chordata > Ascidiacea > Stolidobranchia > Styelidae > Styela > Styela clava. Next base: position 24,369 of record NW_027556534.1, read on the forward strand.
TCACTGTTTTTTAGCGTTTAAGCATGGTTCTTGGTGTTTTTTGACGGTTTTTTACTGTTTTTAAGCGTTTCAGCATTCTTTTTGGTGTTTTTTGACAATTTTCACTGTTTTTAAGTGTTTTAGCAGGGTTCTCGGTGTTTTTTGACGGTTTTTCACTGTTTTTATGCGTTTAAGCAGGGTTCTTGGTGTTTTTTGACGGTTTTTCACTGTTTTTATGCGTTTCAGCAGGGTTCTTGGTGTTTTTTGACGGTTTTTCACTGTTTTTAAGTGTTTAAGCAAGGTTCTTGGTGTTTTTTGACGGTTTTTCACTGTTTTTAAGCGTTTCAGCAGGGTTCTTGGTGTTTTTTGACGGTTTTTCACTGTTTTTAAGTGTTTAAGCAAGGTTCTTGGTGTTTTTTGACGGTTTTTCACTGTTTTTAATCGTTTACGCAAGGTTCTTGGTGTTTTTTGACGGTTTTTCACTGTTTTTAAGTGTTTAAGCAAGGTTCTTGGTGTTTTTTGACGGTTTTTCACTGTTTTTAAGCGTTTTAGCAGGGTTCTTGGTGTTTTTTGACGGGTTTTCACTGTTTTTAAGCGTTTTAGCAGAGTTCTCGGTGTTTTTTGACGGTTTTTCACTATTTTTAAGCGTTTAAGCAAGGTTCTTGGTGTTTTTTGACTGTTTTTCACTGTTTTTAAGCGTTTCAGCAGGGTTCTTGGTGTTTTTTGACGGTTTTTCACTGTTTTTAAGTGTTTAAGCAAGGTTCTTGGTGTTTTTTGACGGTTTTTCACCGTTTTTAATTGTTTACGCAAAGTTCTTGGTGTTTTTTGACGGTTTTTCACTGTTTTTAAGCGTTTTAGCAGGGTTCTTGATGTTTTTTGACGGTTTTTCACTGTTTTTAAGCGTTTCAGCAGGCTTCTTGGTGTTTTTTGAAGGTTTTTCACTGTTCCTAATCGTTCACGCAGGGTTCTTGCTGTTTTTGGACGGTTTTTCACTGTTTTTAGGCGTTTTAGCAGGGGTCTTGGTGTTTTTTGACGGTTTTTCACTGTTTTTAAGCGTTTTAGCAGGGTTCTTGGTGTTTTTTGATGGTTTTTCACCGTTTTTAATCGTTTACGCAAAGTTATTGGTGTTTTTTGACGGTTTTTCACTGTTTTTAAGCGTTTTAGCAGGGTTCTTGGTGTTTTTTGACGGTTTTTCACTGTTTTTAAGTGTTTAAGCAAGGTTCTTGGTGTTTTTTGACGGTTTTTCACCGTTTTTAATCGTTTACGCAAAGTTATTGGTGTTTTTTGACGGTATTTTACTGTTCTTAAGCGTTTCAGCAGGCTTCTTGGTGTTTTTTGACGGTTTTTCACTGTTTTTAAGTGTTTTAGCATGGTTCTCGGTGTTTTTTGACAATTTTTCACTGTTTTTAGGTGTTTAAGCAGGGTTCTTGGAGTTTTTTGACGGTTTTTCACTGTTTTTAAGCGTTTTAGCAGGGTTCTTGGTGTTTTTTGACGGTTTTTCACTGTTTTTAAGTGTTTAAGCAAGGTTCTTGGTGTTTTTTGACGGTTTTTCACTGTTTTTAATCGTTTACACAAGGTTCTTGGTGTTTTTTGACGGTTTTTCACTGTTTTTAAGCGTTTTAGCAGGGTTCTTGGTGTTTTTTGACGGTTTTTTACTGTTTATAAGCATTTCAGCAGGGTTCTTGGTGTTTTTTGACGATTTTTCACTGTTTTTAAGCGTTTCAGCATGGTTCTTGGTGTTTTTTGACGGTTTTTCACTGTTTTTAAGTGTTTAAGCAAGGTTCTTGGTGTTTTTTGACGGGTTTTCACTGTTTTTAATCGTTTACGCAAGGTTCTTGGTGTTTTCTGACGATTTTTCAGTGTTTTTAAGCGTTTTAGCAGGGTTCTTGGTGTTTTTTGACGGTTTTTCACTGTTTTTAAGCGTTTCAGCAGGTTTCTTGGTGTTTTTTGACGGTTTTTCACCGTTTTTAAGCGTTTTAGCAGGGTTCTTGGTGTTTTTTGACGGTTTTTCACTGTTTTTAAGCGTTTTAGAAGGGTTCTTGGTGTTTTTTGACGGGTTTTCACTGTTTTTAAGAGTTTCAGCAGGCTTCTTGGTGTTTTTTGACGATTTTTCACTGTTTTTTTGCGTTTTAGCAGGGTTCTCGGTGTTTTTTGACGATTTTTCACTGTTTTTAAGCGTTTAAGCAGGGTTCTTGGTGTTTTTTGAAGGTTTTCACTGTTTTTAAGCGTTTCAGCAGGGTTCTTGGTGTTTTTTGACGGTTTTTCACTGTTTTTAAGTGTTTAAGCAAGGTTCTTGGTGTTTTTTGACGGTTTTTCACCGTTTTTAATCGTTTACGCAAAGTTCTTGGTGTTTTTTGACGGTGTTTCACTGTTTTTAAGCGTTTTAGCAGGGTTCTTGGTGTTTTTTGACGGTTTTTCAATGTTTTTAATTGTTTACGCAAAGTTCTTGGTGTTTTTTGACGGTTTTCCACTGTTTTTAAGCGTTTTAGCAGGGTTCTTGGTGTTTTTTGACGGTTTTTTACTGTTTTTAAGCGTTTTAGCAGGGTTCTTGATGTTTTTTGACGGTTTTTCACTGTTTTTAAGCGTTTCAGCAGGCTTCTTGGTGTTTTTTGAAGGTTTTCCACTGTTCCTAATCGTTCACGCAGGGTTCTTGCTGTTTTTTGACGGTTTTTCACTGTTTTTAGGCGTTTTAGCAGGGTTCTTGGTGTTTTTTGACGGTTTTTCACTGTTTTTAAGCGTTTTAGCAGGGTTCTTGGTGTTTTTTGACGGTTTTTCACCGTTTTTAATCGTTTACGCAAAGTTATTGGTGTTTTTTGACGGTTTTTCACTGTTTTTAAGCCTTTTAGCAGGGTTCTTGATGTTTTTTGACGGTATTTCACTGTTCTTAAGCGTTTCAGCAGGCTTCTTGGTGTTTTTTGACGGTTTTTCACTGTTTTTAAGTGTTTTAGCAGGGTTCTCGTTGTTTTTTGACGGTTTTTCACTGTTTTTAGGTGTTTAAGCAGGGTTCTTGGAGTTTTTTGACGATTTTTCAGTGTTTTTAAGCGTTTTAGCAGGGTTCTTGGTGTTTTTTGACGGTTTTTCACTGTTTTTAAGCGTTTCAGCAGGGTTCTTGGTGTTTTTTGACGGTTTTTCACCGTTTTTAAGCGTTTAAGCAAGGTTCTTGGTGTTTTTTGACGGTTTTTCACTGTTTTTAATCATTTACGCAGAGTTCTTGGTGTTTTTTGACGGTTTTCACTGTTTTTAAGCGTTTTAGCAGGGTTCTTGGTGTTTTTTGACGGTTTTTCACTGTTTTTAAGCGTTTTAGCAGGGTTCTTGGTGTTTTTTGACGGGTTTTCACTGTTTTTAAGAGTTTCAGCAGGCTTCTTGGTGTTTTTTGACGATTTTTCACTGTTTTTTTGCGTTTTAGCAGGGTTCTCGGTGTTTTTTGACGATTTTTCACTGTTTTTAAGCGTTTAAGCAGGGTTCTTGGTGTTTTTTGACGGTTTTTCACTGTTTTTAAGCGTTTCAGCAGGGTTCTTGGTGTTTTTTGACGGTTTTTCACTGTTTTTAAGTGTTTAAGCAAGGTTCTTGGTGTTTTTTGACGGTTTTTCACCATTTTTAATCGTTTACGCAAAGTTCTTGGTGTTTTTTGACGGTGTTTCACTGTTTTTAAGCGTTTTAGCAGGGTTCTTGGTGTTTTTTGACGGTTATTCAATGTTTTTAAGCGTTTTAGCAGTTTTCTTGATGTTTTTTGACGGTTTTCCACTGTTTTTAAGCGTTTCAGCAGGCTTCTTGGTGTTTTTTGAAGGTTTTTCACTGTTTCTAATCGTTCACGCAGGGTTCTTGCTGTTTTTTGACGGTTTTTCACTGTTTTTAGGCGTTTAAGCAGGGTTCTTGGAGTTTTTTGACGGTTTTTCACTGTTTTTAAGCGTTTTAGCAGGGTTCTTGGTGTTTTTTGACGGTTTTTCACCGTTTTTAATCGTTTACGCAAAGTTCTTGGTGTTTTTTGACGGTTTTTCACTGTTTTTAAGCGTTTTAGCAGGGTTCTTGGTGTTTTTTGACGGTTTTTCACTGTTTTTAAGCGTTTTAGCAGGGTTCTTGATGTTTTTTGACGGTTTTTCACTGTTTTTAGGCGTTTCAGCAGGCTTCTTGGTGTTTTTTGAAGGTTTTTCACTGTTTTTAGGCGTTTAAGCAGGGTTCTTGGAGTTTTTTGAGTGTTTTCCACTGTTTTTAAGCGTTTTAGCAGGGTTCTTGGTGTTTTTTGACGGTTTTTCACTGTTTTTAAGTGTTTTAGCAGGGTTCTCGGTGTTTTTTGACGGTTTTTCACTGTTTTTAGGTGTTTAAGCAGGGTTCTTGGAGTTTTTTGACGGTTTTTCACTGTTTTTAAGCGTTTTAGCAGGGTTCTTGGTGTTTTTTGACGGTTTTCACTGTTTTTAAGTGTTTTAGCAGGGTTCTCGGTGTTTTTTGACGGTTTTTCACTGTTTTTAGCAGGGTTCTTGGTGTTTTTTGACGGTTTTTTACTGTTTTTAAGTGTTTAAGCAAGGTTCTTGGTGTTTTTTGACGGTTTTTCACTGTTTTTAATCGTTTACGCAAGGTTCTTGGTGTTTTTTGACGGTTTTTCACTGTTTTTAAGCGTTTTAGCATGGTTCTTGGTGTTTTTTGACGGTTTTTCACTGTTTTTAAGCGTTTCAGCAGGGTTCTTGGTGTTTTTTGACGGGTTTTCACTGTTTTTAAGCGTTTTAGCAGGGTTCTCGGTGTTTTTTGACGGTTTTTCACTGTTTTTAAGTGTTTAAGCAAGGTTCTTGGTGTTTTTTGACGGGTTTTCACTGTTTTTAATTGTTTACGCAAGGTTCTTGGTGTTTTCTGACGGTTTTTCACCGTTTTTAAGCGTTTAAGCAAGGTTCTTGGTGTTTTTTGACGGTTTTTCACTGTTTTTAATCGTTTACGCAGAGTTCTTGGTGTTTTTTGACGGTTTTTCACTGTTTTTGAGCGTTTTAGCAGGGTTCTTGGTGTTTTTTGACGGTTTTTCACTGTTTTTAAGCGTTTTAGCAGGGTTCTTGGTGTTTTTGGACGGTTTTTCACTGTTTTTAAGAGTTTCAGCAGGCTTCTTGGTGTTTTTTGACGATTTTTCACTGTTTTTTTGCGTTTTAGCAGGGTTCTCGGTGTTTTTTGACGATTTTTCACTGTTTTTGAGCGTTTAAGCAGGGTTCTTGGTGTTTTTTGACGGTTTTTCACTGTTTTTAAGCGTTTCAGCAGGGTTCTTGGTGTTTTTTGACGGTTTTTCACTGTTTTTAAGCGTTTAAGCAGGGTTCTTGCAGTTTTTTGACTGTTTTTCACTGTTTTTAATCGTTTACGCAGAGTTCTTGGTGTTCTTTGACGGTTTTTCACTGTTTTTAAGCGTGTTTAGCAGGGTTCTTGGTGTTTTTTGACGGTTTTTCACTGTTTTTAAGCGTTTTAGCAGGGTTCTTGGTGTTTATTGACGGTTTTTCACTGTTTTTTAGCGTTTAAGCATGGTTCTTGGTGTTTTTTGACGGTTTTTTACTGTTTTTAAGCGTTTCAGCATTCTTTTTGGTGTTTTTTGACAATTTTCACTGTTTTTAAGTGTTTTAGCAGGGTTCTCGGTGTTTTTTGACGGTTTTTCACTGTTTTTATGCGTTTAAGCAGGGTTCTTGGTGTTTTTTGACGGTTTTTCACTGTTTTTATGCGTTTCAGCAGGGTTCTTGGTGTTTTTTGACGGTTTTTCACTGTTTTTAAGTGTTTAAGCAAGGTTCTTGGTGTTTTTTGACGGTTTTTCACTGTTTTTAAGCGTTTCAGCAGGGTTCTTGGTGTTTTTTGACGGTTTTTCACTGTTTTTAAGTGTTTAAGCAAGGTTCTTGGTGTTTTTTGACGGTTTTTCACTGTTTTTAATCGTTTACGCAAGGTTCTTGGTGTTTTTTGACGGTTTTTCACTGTTTTTAAGTGTTTAAGCAAGGTTCTTGGTGTTTTTTGACGGTTTTTCACCGTTTTTAATTGTTTACGCAAAGTTCTTGGTGTTTTTTGACGGTTTTCCACTGTTTTTAAGCGTTTTAGCAGGGTTCTTGGTGTTTTTTGACGGTTTTTCACTGTTTTTAAGCGTTTTAGCAGGGTTCTTGGTGTTTTTTGACGGGTTTTCACTGTTTTTAAGCGTTTTAGCAGAGTTCTCGGTGTTTTTTGACGGTTTTTCACTATTTTTAAGCGTTTAAGCAAGGTTCTTGGTGTTTTTTGACTGTTTTTCACTGTTTTTAAGCGTTTCAGCAGGGTTCTTGGTGTTTTTTGACGGTTTTTCACTGTTTTTAAGTGTTTAAGCAAGGTTCTTGGTGTTTTTTGACGGTTTTTCACCGTTTTTAATTGTTTACGCAAAGTTCTTGGTGTTTTTTAACGGTTTTTCACTGTTTTTAAGCGTTTTAGCAGGGTTCTTGATGTTTTTTGACGGTTTTTCACTGTTTTTAAGCGTTTCAGCAGGCTTCTTGGTGTTTTTTGAAGGTTTTTCACTGTTCCTAATCGTTCACGCAGGGTTCTTGCTGTTTTTGGACGGTTTTTCACTGTTTTTAGGCGTTTTAGCAGGGGTCTTGGTGTTTTTTGACGGTTTTTCACTGTTTTTAAGCGTTTTAGCAGGGTTCTTGGTGTTTTTTGACGGTTTTTCACCGTTTTTAATCGTTTACGCAAAGTTATTGGTGTTTTTTGACGGTTTTTCACTGTTTTTAAGCGTTTTAGCAGGGTTCTTGGTGTTTTTTGACGGTTTTTCACTGTTTTTAAGTGTTTAAGCAAGGTTCTTGGTGTTTTTTGACGGTTTTTCACCGTTTTTAATCGTTTACGCAAAGTTATTGGTGTTTTTTGACGGTATTTTACTGTTCTTAAGCGTTTCAGCAGGCTTCTTGGTGTTTTTTGACGGTTTTTCACTGTTTTTAAGTGTTTTAGCAGGGTTCTCGGTGTTTTTTGACGATTTTTCACTGTTTTTAGGTGTTTAAGCAGGGTTCTTGGAGTTTTTTGACGGTTTTTCACTGTTTTTAAGCGTTTTAGCAGGGTTCTTGGTGTTTTTTGACGGTTTTTCACTGTTTTTAAGTGTTTAAGCAAGGTTCTTGGTGTTTTTTGACGGTTTTTCACTGTTTTTAATCGTTTACACAAGGTTCTTGGTGTTTTTTGACGGTTTTTCACTGTTTTTAAGCGTTTTAGCAGGGTTCTTGCTGTTTTTTGACGGTTTTTCACTGTTTTTAAGCGTTTCAGCAGGGTTCTTGGTGTTTTTTGACGGGTTTTCACTGTTTTTAAGCGTTTTAGCAGGGTTCTCCGTGTTTTTTGACGGTTTTTCACTGTTTTTAAGCGTGTTTAGCAGGGTTCTTGGTGTTTTTTGACGGTTTTTCACTGTTTTTATACGTTTTAGCAGGGTTCTTGGTGTTTTTTGACGGTTTTTCACTGTTTTTTAGCGTTTAAGCAGGGTTCTTGGTGTTTTTTGACGGTTTTTTACTGTTTATAAGCATTTCAGCAGGCTTCTTGGTGTTTTTTGACGGTTTTTCACTGTTTTTAAGTGTTTAAGCAAGGTTCTTGGTGTTTTTTGACGGTTTTTCACTGTTTTTAAGCGTTTCAGCAGGGTTCTTGGTGTTTTTTGACGGTTTTTCACTGTTTTTAAGTGTTTAAGCAAGGTTCTTGGTGTTTTTTGACGGTTTTTCACTGTTTTTAATCGTTTACGCAAGGTTCTTGGTGTTTTTTGACGGTTTTTCACTGTTTTTAAGTGTTTAAGCAAGGTTCTTGGTGTTTTTTGACGGTTTTTCACCGTTTTTAATTGTTTACGCAAAGTTCTTGGTGTTTTTTGACGGTTTTCCACTGTTTTTAAGCGTTTTAGCAGGGTTCTTGGTGTTTTTTGACGGTTTTTCACTGTTTTTAAGCGTTTTAGCAGGGTTCTTGGTGTTTTTTGACGGGTTTTCACTGTTTTTAAGCGTTTTAGCAGAGTTCTCGGTGTTTTTTGACGGTTTTTCACTATTTTTAAGCGTTTAAGCAAGGTTCTTGGTGTTTTTTGACTGTTTTTCACTGTTTTTAAGCGTTTCAGCAGGGTTCTTGGTGTTTTTTGACGGTTTTTCACTGTTTTTAAGTGTTTAAGCAAGGTTCTTGGTGTTTTTTGACGGTTTTTCACCGTTTTTAATTGTTTACGCAAAGTTCTAGGTGTTTTTTGACGGTTTTTCACTGTTTTTAAGCGTTTTAGCAGGGTTCTTGACGTTTTTTGACGGTTTTTCACTGTTTTTAAGCGTTTCAGCAGGCTTCTTGGTGTTTTTTGAAGGTTTTTCACTGTTCCTAATCGTTCACGCAGGGTTCTTGCTGTTTTTGGACGGTTTTTCACTGTTTTTAGGCGTTTTAGCAGGGTTCTTGGTGTTTTTTGACGGTTTTTCACTGTTTTTAAGCGTTTTAGCAGGGTTCTTGGTGTTTTTTGACGGTTTTTCACCGTTTTTAATCGTTTACGCAAAGTTATTGGTGTTTTTTGACGGTTTTTCACTGTTTTTAAGCGTTTTAGCAGGGTTCTTGGTGTTTTTTGACGGTTTTTCACTGTTTTTAAGTGTTTAAGCAAGGTTCTTGGTGTTTTTTGACGGTTTTTCACCGTTTTTAATCGTTTACGCAAAGTTATTGGTGTTTTTTGACGGTATTTTACTGTTCTTAAGCGTTTCAGCAGGCTTCTTGGTGTTTTTTGACGGTTTTTCACTGTTTTTAAGTGTTTTAGCAGGGTTCTCGGTGTTTTTTGACGATTTTTCACTGTTTTTAGGTGTTTAAGCAGGGTTCTTGGAGTTTTTTGACGGTTTTTCACTGTTTTTAAGCGTTTTAGCAGGGTTCTTGGTGTTTTTTGACGGTTTTTCACTGTTTTTAAGTGTTTAAGCAAGGTTCTTGGTGTTTTTTGACGGTTTTTCACTGTTTTTAATCGTTTACACAAGGTTCTTGGTGTTTTTTGACGGTTTTTCACTGTTTTTAAGCGTTTTAGCAGGGTTCTTGCTGTTTTTTGACGGTTTTTCACTGTTTTTAAGCGTTTCAGCAGGGTTCTTGGTGTTTTTTGACGGGTTTTCACTGTTTTTAAGCGTTTTAGCAGGGTTCTCCGTGTTTTTTGACGGTTTTTCACTGTTTTTAAGCGTTTAAGCAAGGTTCTTGGTGTTTTTTGACGGTTTTTCTCTGTTTTTAGGCGTTTAAGCAGGGTTCTTGGAGTTTTTTGACGGTTTTTCACTGTTTTTAATCGTTTACGCAGAGTTCTTGGTGTTTTTTGACGGTTTTTCACTGTTTTTAAGCGTGTTTAGCAGGGTTCTTGGTGTTTTTTGACGGTTTTTCACTGTTTTTAAACGTTTTAGCAGGGTTCTTGGTGTTTTTTGACGGTTTTTCACTGTTTTTTAGCGTTTAAGCAGGGTTCTTGGTGTTTTTTGACGGTTTTTTACTGTTTATAAGCATTTCAGCAGGCTTCTTGGTGTTTTTTGACGGTTTTTCACTGTTTTTAAGTGTTTTAGCAGGGTTCTCGGTGTTTTTTAACGGTTTTTCACTGTTTTTAAGCGTTTAAGCAGGGTTCTTGGTGTTTTTTGACGATTTTTCACTGTTTTTAAGCGTTTCAGCAGGGTTCTTGGTGTTTTTTGACGGTTTTTCACTGTTTTTAAGTGTTTAAGCAAGGTTCTTGGTGTTTTTTGACGGGTTTTCACTGTTTTTAATCGTTTACGCAAGGTTCTTGGTGTTTTCTGACGATTTTTCAGTGTTTTTAAGCGTTTTAGCAGGGTTCTTGGTGTTTTTTGACGGTTTTTCACTGTTTTTAAGCGTTTCAGCAGGGTTCTTGGTGTTTTTTGACGGTTTTTCACCGTTTTTAAGCGTTTAAGCAAGGTTCTTGGTGTTTTTTGACGGTTTTTCACTGTTTTTAATCATTTACGCAGAGTTCTTGGTGTTTTTTGACGGTTTTTCACTGTTTTTAAGCGTTTTAGCAGGGTTCTTGGTGTTTTTTGACGGTTTTTCACTGTTTTTAAGCGTTTTAGCAGGGTTCTTGGTGTTTTTTGACGGGTTTTCACTGTTTTTAAGAGTTTCAGCAGGCTTCTTGGTGTTTTTTGACGATTTTTCACTGTTTTTTTGCGTTTTAGCAGGGTTCTCGGTGTTTTTTGACGATTTTTCACTGTTTTTAAGCGTTTAAGCAGGGTTCTTGGTGTTTTTTGACGGTGTTTCACTGTTTTTAAGCCTTTCAGCAGGGTTCTTGGTGTTTTTTGACGGTTTTTCACTGTTTTTAAGTGTTTAAGCAAGGTTCTTGGTGTTTTTTGACGGTTTTTCATCGTTTTTAATCGTTTACGCAAAGTTCTTGGTGTTTTTTGACGGTGTTTCACTGTTTTTAAGCGTTTTAGCAGGGTTCTTGGTGTTTTTTGACGTTTTTTCAATGTTTTTATGCGTTTTAGCAGTTTTCTTGATGTTTTTTGACGGTTTTTCACTGTTTTTAAGCGTTTCGGCAGGCTTCTTGGTGTTTTTTGAAGGTTTTTCACTGTTTCTAATCGTTCACGCAGGGTTCTTGCTGTTTTTTGACGGTTTTTCACTGTTTTTAGGCGTTTAAGCAGGGTTCTTGGAGTTTTTTGACGGTTTTTCACTGTTTTTTAAGCGTTTTAGCAGGGTTCTTGGTGTTTTTTGACGGTTTTTCACCGTTTTTAATCGTTTACGCAAAGTTCTTGGTGTTTTTTGACGGTTTTTCACTGTTTTTAAGGGTTTTAGCAAGGTTCTTGGTGTTTTTTGACGGGTTTTCACTGTTTTTAAGCGTTTTAGCAGGGTTCTTGATGTTTTTTGACGGTTTTTCACTGTTTTTAGGCGTTTCAGCAGGCTTCTTGGTGTTTTTTGAAGGTTTTTCACTGTTTCTAATCGTTCACGCAGGGTTCTTGCTGTTTTTTGACGGTTTTTCACTGTTTTTAGGCGTTTAAGCAGGGTTCTTGGAGTTTTTTGACGGTTTTTCACTGTTTTTAAGCGTTTTAGCAGGGTTCTTGGTGTTTTTTGACGGTTTTTCACTGTTTTTAAGTGTTTTAGCAGGGTTCTCGGTGTTTTTTGACGGTTTTTCACTGTTTTTAGGTGTTTAAGCAGGGTTCTTGGAGTTTTTTGACGGTTTTTCACTGTTTTTAAGCGTTTTAGCAGGGTTCTTGGTGTTTTTTGACGGTTTTCACTGTTTTTAAGTGTTTTAGCAGGGTTCTCGGTGTTTTTTGACGGTTTTTCACTGTTTTTAGCATGGTTCTTGGTGTTTTTTGACGGTTTTTTACTGTTTTTAAGTGTTTAAGCAAGGTTCTTGGTGTTTTTTGACGGTTTTTCACTGTTTTTAATCGTTTACGCAAGGTTCTTGGTGTTTTTTGACGGTTTTTCACTGTTTTTAAGCGTTTTAGCATGGTTCATGGTGTTTTTTGACGGTTTTTCACTGTTTTTAAGCGTTTCAGCAGGGTTCTTGGTGTTTTTTGACGGTATTTCACTGTTTTTAAGCGTTTTAGCAGGGTTCTCGGTGTTTTTTGACGGTTTTTCACTGTTTTTAAGTGTTTAAGCAAGGTTCTTGGTGTTTTTTGACGGGTTTTCACTGTTTTTAATCGTTTACGCAAGGTTCTTGGTGTTTTCTGACGGTTTTTCAGTGTTTTTAAGCGTTTTAGCAGGGTTCTTGGTGTTTTTTGACGGTTTTTCACTGTTTTTAAGCGTTTCAGCAGGGTTCTTGGTGTTTTTTGACGGTTTTTCACCGTTTTTAAGCGTTTAAGCAAGGTTCTTGGTGTTTTTTGACGGTTTTTCACTGTTTTTAATCGTTTACGCAGAGTTCTTGGTGTTTTTTGACGGTTTTTCACTGTTTTTAAGCGTTTTAGCAGGGTTCTTGGTGTTTTTTGACGGTTTTTCACTGTTTTTAAGCGTTTTAGCAGGGTTCTTGGTGTTTTTTGACGGTTTTTCACTGTTTTTAAGAGTTTCAGCAGGCTTCTTGGTGTTTTTGGACGATTTTTCACTGTTTTTTTGCGTTTTAGCAGGGTTCTCGGTGTTTTTTGACGATTTTTCACTGTTTTTAAGCGTTTAAGCAGGGTTCTTGGTGTTTTTTGACGGTTTTTCACTGTTTTTAAGCGTTTCAGCAGGGTTCTTGGTGTTTTTTGACGGTTTTTCACTGTTTTTAAGTGTTTAAGCAAGGTTCTTGGTGTTTTATGACGGTTTTTCACCGTTTTTAATCGTTTACGCAAAGTTCTTGGTGTTTTTTGACGGTGTTCCACTGTTTTTAAGCGTTTTACCAGGGTTCTTGGTGTTTTTTGACGGTTTTTTAATGTTTTTAAGCGTTTTAGCAGTTTTCTTGATGTTTTTTGACGGTTTTTCACTGTTTTTAAGCGTTTCAGCAGGGTTCTCGGTGTTTTTTGACGATTTTTCACTGTTTTTAAGCGTTTAAGCAGGGTTCTTGGTGTTTTTTGACGGTGTTTCACTGTTTTTAAGCGTTTCAGCAGGGTTCTTGGTGTTTTTTGACGGTTTTTCACTGTTTTTAAATGTTTAAGCAAGGTTCTTGGTGTTTTTTGACGGTTTTTCACCGTTTTTATTCGTTTACGCAAAGTTCTTGGTGTTTTTTGACGGTGTTTCACTGTTTTTAAGCGTTTTAGCAGGGTTCTTGGTGTTTTTTGACGGTTTTTCAATGTTTTTAAGCGTTTTAGCAGTTTTCTTGATGTTTTTTGACGTTTTTTCACTGTTTTTAAGCGTTTCAGCAGGCTTCTTGGTATTTTTTGAAGGTTTTCCACTGTTTCTAATCGTTCACGCAGGGTTCTTGCTGTTTTTTGACGGTTTTTCACTGTTTTTAGGCGTTTAAGCAGGGTTCTTGGAGTTTTTTGACGGTTTTTCACTGTTTTTTAGGCGTTTTAGCAGGGTTCTTGGTGTTTTTTGACGGTTTTTCACCGTTTTTAATCGTTTACGCAAAGTTCTTGGTGTTTTTTGACGGTTTTTCACTGTTTTTAAGCGTTTTAGCAGGGTTCTTGGTGTTTTTTGACGGTTTTTCACTGTTTTTAAGCGTTTTAGCAGGGTTCTTGATGTTTTTTGACGGTTTTTCACTGTTTTTAGGCGTTTCAGCAGGCTTCTTGGTGTTTTTTGAAGGTTTTTCACTGTTTCTAATCGTTCACGCAGGGTTCTTGCTGTTTTTTGACGGTTTTTCACTGTTTTTAGGCGTTTAAGCAGGGTTCTTGGAGTTTTTTGACGGTTTTTCACTGTTTTTAAGCGTTTTAGCAGGGTTCTTGGTGTTTTTTGACGGTTTTTCACTGTTTTTAGGCGTTTAAGCAGGGTTCTTGGAGTTTTTTGACGGTTTTTCACTGTTTTTAAGCGTTTTAGCAGGGTTCTTGGTGTTTTTTGACGGTTTTTCACTGTTTTTAAGTGTTTTAGCAGGGTTCTCGGTGTTTTTTGACGGTTTTCACTGTTTTTAAGTGTTTTAGCAGGGTTCTCGGTGTTTTTTGACGGTTTTTCACTGTTTTTAGCAGGGTTCTTGGTGTTTTTTGACGGTTTTTTACTGTTTTTAAGTGTTTAAGCAAGGTTCTTGGTGTTTTTTGAAGGTTTTTCACTGTTTTTAATCGTTTACGCAAGGTTCTTGGTGTTTTTTGACGGTTTTTCACTGTTTTTAAGCGTTTTAGCATGGTTCTTGGTGTTTTTTGACGGTTTTTCACTGTTTTTAAGCGTTTCAGCAAGGTTCTTGGTGTTTTTTGACGGGTTTTCACTGTTTTTAAGCGTTTTAGCAGGGTTCTCGGTGTTTTTTGACGGTTTTTCACTGTTTTTAAGTGTTTAAGCAAGGTTCTTGGTGTTTTTTGACGGGTTTTCACTGTTTTTAATCGTTTACGCAAGGTTCTTGGTGTTTTCTGACGGTTTTTCAGTGTTTTTAAGCGTTTTAGCAGGGTTCTTGGTGTTTTTTGACGGTTTTTCACTGTTTTTAAGCGTTTCAGCAGGGTTCTTGGTGTTTTTTGACGGTTTTTCACTGTTTTTAGGCGTTTAAGTAGGGTTCTTGGAGTTTTTTGACGGTTTTTCACTGTTTTTTAGGCGTTTTAGCAGGGTTCTTGGTGTTTTTTGACGGTTTTTCACCGTTTTTAATCGTTTACGCAAAGTTCTTGGTGTTTTTTGACGGTTTTTCACTGTTTTTAAGCGTTTTAGCAGGGTTCTTGGTGTTTTTTGACGGTTTTTCACTGTTTTTAAGCGTTTTAGCAGGGTTCTTGATGTTTTTTGACGGTTTTTCACTGTTTTTAGGCGTTTCAGCAGGCTTCTTGGTGTTTTTTGAAGGTTTTTCACTGTTTCTAATCGTTCACGCAGGGTTCTTGCTGTTTTTTTGACGGTTTTTCACTGTTTTTAGGCGTTTAAGCAGGGTTCTTGGAGTTTTTTGACGGTTTTTCACTGTTTTTAAGCGTTTTAGCAGGGTTCTTGGTGTTTTTTGACGGTTTTTCACTGTTTTTAGGCGTTTAAGCAGGGTTCTTGGAGTTTTTTGACGGTTTTTCACTGTTTTTAAGCGTTTTAGCAGGGTTCTTGGTGTTTTTTGACGGTTTTTCACTGTTTTTAAGTGTTTTAGCAGGGTTCTCGGTGTTTTTTGACGGTTTTCACTGTTTTTAAGTGTTTTAGCAGGGTTCTCGGTGTTTTTTGACGGTTTTTCACTGTTTTTAGCAGGGTTCTTGGTGTTTTTTGACGGTTTTTTTACTGTTTTTAAGTGTTTAAGCAAGGTTCTTGGTGTTTTTTGAAGGTTTTTCACTGTTTTTTAATCGTTTACGCAAGGTTCTTGGTGTTTTTTGACGGTTTTTCACTGTTTTTAAGCGTTTTAGCATGGTTCTTGGTGTTTTTTGACGGTTTTTCACTGTTTTTAAGCGTTTCAGCAAGGTTCTTGGTGTTTTTTTGACGGGTTTTCACTGTTTTTAAGCGTTTTAGCAGGGTTCTCGGTGTTTTTTGACGGTTTTTCACTGTTTTTAAGTGTTTAAGCAAGGTTCTTGGTGTTTTTTTGACGGGTTTTCACTGTTTTTAATCGTTTACGCAAGGTTCTTGGTGTTTTCTGACGGTTTTTTCAGTGTTTTTAAGCGTTTTAGCAGGGTTCTTGGTGTTTTTTGACGGTTTTTCACTGTTTTTAAGCGTTTCAGCAGGGTTCTTGGTGTTTTTTGACGGTTTTTCACTGTTTTTAGGCGTTTAAGTAGGGTTCTTGGAGTTTTTTGACGGTTTTTCACTGTTTTTTAGGCGTTTTAGCAGGGTTCTTGGTGTTTTTTGACGGTTTTTCACCGTTTTTAATCGTTTACGCAAAGTTCTTGGTGTTTTTTGACGGTTTTTCACTGTTTTTAAGCGTTTTAGCAGGGTTCTTGGTGTTTTTTTGACGGTTTTTCACTGTTTTTAAGCGTTTTAGCAGGGTTCTTGATGTTTTTTGACGGTTTTTCACTGTTTTTAGGCGTTTCAGCAGGCTTCTTGGTGTTTTTTGAAGGTTTTTCACTGTTTCTAATCGTTCACGCAGGGTTCTTGCTGTTTTTTGACGGTTTTTCACTGTTTTTAGGCGTTTAAGCAGGGTTCTTGGAGTTTTTTTGACGGTTTTTCACTGTTTTTTAAGCGTTTTAGCAGGGTTCTTGGTGTTTTTTGACGGTTTTTCACCGTTTTTAATCGTTTACGCAAAGTTCTTGGTGTTTTTTGACGGTTTTTCACTGTTTTTAAGCGTTTTAGCAAGGTTTTTGGTGTTTTTTGACGGGTTTTCACTGTTTTTAAGCGTTTTAGCAGGGTTCTTGATGTTTTTTGACGGTTTTTCACTGTTTTTAGGCGTTTCAGCAGGCTTCTTGGTGTTTTTTGAAGGTTTTTCACTGTTTCTAATCGTTCACGCAGGGTTCTTGCTGTTTTTTGACGGTTTTTCACTGTTTTTAGGCGTTTAAGCAGGGTTCTTGGAGTTTTTTGACGGTTTTTCACTGTTTTTAAGCGTTTTAGCAGGGTTCTTGGTGTTTTTTGACGGTTTTTCACTGTTTTTAAGTGTTTTAGCAGGGTTCTCGGTGTTTTTTGACGGTTTTTCACTGTTTTTAGGTGTTTAAGCAGGGTTCTTGGAGTTTTTTGACGGTTTTTCACTGTTTTTAAGCGTTTTAGCAGGGTTCATGGTGTTTTTTGACGGTTTTCACTGTTTTTAAGTGTTTTAGCAGGGTTCTCGGTGTTTTTTGACGGTTTTTCACTGTTTTTAGCATGGTTCTTGGTGTTTTTTGACGGTTTTTTACTGTTTTTAAGTGTTTAAGCAAGGTTCTTGGTGTTTTTTTGACGGTTTTTTCACTGTTTTTAATCGTTTACGCAAGGTTCTTGGTGTTTTTTGACGGTTTTTCACTGTTTTTAAGCGTTTTAGCATGGTTCATGGTGTTTTTTGACGGTTTTTCACTGTTTTTAAGCGTTTCAGCAGGGTTCTTGGTGTTTTTTGACGGTATTTCACTGTTTTTAAGCGTTTTAGCAGGGTTCTCGGTGTTTTTTGACGGTTTTTCACTGTTTTTAAGTGTTTAAGCAAGGTTCTTGGTGTTTTTTGACGGGTTTTCACTGTTTTTAATCGTTTACGCAAGGTTCTTGGTGTTTTCTGACGGTTTTTCAGTGTTTTTAAGCGTTTTAGCAGGGTTCTTGGTGTTTTTTGACGGTTTTTCACTGTTTTTAAGCGTTTCAGCAGGGTTCTTGGTGTTTTTTGACGGTTTTTCACCGTTTTTAAGCGTTTAAGCAAGGTTCTTGGTGTTTTTTGACGGTTTTTTCACTGTTTTTAATCGTTTACGCAGAGTTCTTGGTGTTTTTTGACGGTTTTTCACTGTTTTTAAGCGTTTTAGCAGGGTTCTTGGTGTTTTTTTGACATTTTTTTCACTGTTTTTAAGCGTTTTAGCAGGGTTCTTGGTGTTTTTTGACGGTTTTTCACTGTTTTTAAGAGTTTCAGCAGGCTTCTTGGTGTTTTTTGACGATTTTTCACTGTTTTTTGCGTTTTAGCAGGGTTCTCGGTGTTTTTTGACGATTTTTCACTGTTTTTAAGCGTTTAAGCAGGGTTCTTGGTGTTTTTTGACGGTTTTTCACTGTTTTTAAGCGTTTCAGCAGGGTTCTTGGTGTTTTTTTGACGGTTTTTCACTGTTTTTAAGTGTTTAAGCAAGGTTCTTGGTGTTTTATGACGGTTTTTCACCGTTTTTAATCGTTTACGCAAAGTTCTTGGTGTTTTTTGACGGTGTTCCACTGTTTTTAAGTGTTTTACCAGGGTTCTTGGTGTTTTTTGACGGTTTTTCAATGTTTTTAAGCGTTTTAGCAGTTTTCTTGATGTTTTTTGACGGTTTTTCACTGTTTTTAAGCGTTTCAGCAGGGTTCTCGGTGTTTTTTTGACGATTTTTCACTGTTTTTAAGCGTTTAAGCAGGGTTCTTGGTGTTTTTTGACGGTGTTTCACTGTTTTTAAGCGTTTCAGCAGGGTTCTTGGTGTTTTTTGACGGTTTTTCACTGTTTTTAAGTGTTTAAGCAAGGTTCTTGGTGTTTTTTGACGGTTTTTCACCGTTTTTATTCGTTTAC